>NW_028196900.1:0-12500 GCF_037176805.1 Vigna unguiculata
TATTCTTTTTTTTCTTCCTAGTCTATTAATAACAAAAATGGATTCTTCCGATGTATAAAAAAAAATTCCAACGGCTCTTGCTACTATAACCGCCCCAACCACGATTTTTTATATTAAACATTTAACCTCAAAATCAGAAATTGTATAGATACTAGATATCAAATAAAATAAAAATAGTAAATGAAATAGGACACATATTTTTATAATGAATTGGTGGGTTCCTTCGTTTCTATGATTTTTTTTAGAAATGACCAGGTCCTCTCTATACACCGGAGCCTTTTTATTTTCATTTTTGATTCATTTAATGAATGTTATTGTTAACTTGTACAGTTCACACTCTGTGGCTCTACCCATGCAATATTGAGTAAGTAGGTTTTTTCACAACCAAATCTAATTCTATAGTAACGGTATTTAATTATGAAAATTTGCTGGGTAGCTGACCCTCTTATTCCATTCTTACAAAATCCATCAAAATACATTCATTAAGGACATACTTTATTTTTAATTGAAATAGTATTTTCTCCGCTTAACGGGTAACTTTTTTTTGTTACCGATGGGAAAGTCCTTCTCATATGAAATTGCAAATGTGTATTATTGGTTTTGCACCAATCGAAACCATAAATTTTATACAAGATAGAAGAATGTAAAGAATTATATAATTATATAGAAAAGAATTATATATTAAGTTAAGATAGTGTGAATGTAGTTTTTGCATTCACACTATCTTAACTGATTACCAATACTGAAAAATTTTAATTTGTTTTTTCTTAGTATTTAAGCTGAACGAGTCGCACATACACCCTGGTACACGTTCCTCGACGTTGAGGGCATCCCCGAAGAGCTGGGGATTTTGTGACGTTTCGGATTGGCTGTCTTGTGTTTCTAATAAGTTGTTTCATAGTTGGCATGGTAAGTCGTACTATATATATCTATATTTTTGTATAATGAGCAGGTTTAGATCTATCCTAACCGTGAATTACTTATATTCTATATTCCTTATTTATAGCCTATATTAATTATATATACTATATTAATAGATTAACTCTTAGAGATTTTATTTTAAAATGTAAAGTAAGATAGAGTAAAAAATTAAATTTCCAATCTTGTATTTAATTAGAATAACCTTTGCCACCAATTTTTTATTCAACTGCTACAAGATCTACAATTCCATGAGCTTGGGCTTCTGCTGCTGACATAAAAACATCCCTTTCCATGTCTTCCGATATAACCCATAAAGGTTTGCCCGTTCTTTGTACATAAACCCTTGTGATAGTTTCACGCATTTTCAGTAGCTCTTCCGCTTCCAGGACAAATTCTCCCGCTTGTGCCTCATAAAAAGAACTAGCAGGTTGGTGGATCATTACCCTGATTATATCACTTAAGTAGTATTTCCCTTATCTTGATAAATCTTTTTAGAATTCTTTTTACTATATTGGTAGATTGCTAAAGATTGTCTTTATTCCCAAAATAAAGGTAACAGAAAAGGGACAAAGACAAATAAGATAAAGGGCAAAAAGTATATTCAATAACCGTACAAGCATTTTCTGCGTATTGATGCATACGGCTTTTGTACTTATGCAATTCATTTTTTCCTCTATGGATAGAGTAGAGTATTTTCTTCGATGAATTTTGTTTCTACATTTACAAATTTCTTTTTTTCTATCAAAGAAAAAAGAAGTACAAAATCTACTAGGTCTTTTGGATCCGGATCCTTAAATAATAAACAATAGAATAACCAACTTTCTTTTTGAATCTATTTTTAAATACTACGATGGTTCCGTTGTTTTTTATATCATTTTGGTATTCAACAATCCAAAAGTTTCTTTTTTTTTTCATATATTAAGTTTTCTTCTGATTCAAATAAAAATTGTTACAAGCTTTCTGGTATGAAAAAAAACAAAAAAGTATGCGACACTACTAAAATGAAACTAGGTTTCTTATAGATCAGATAAAATGGAAAATACCCTCTTTTTCATACTACTCTTTCTATATATAATTAAATGATTCAAAAAAATTGCATATGGAATTCAAAATACCATGCTATTATTACTTTGGTTTTTATGGCGAAGGTATAGTATATATAGATAGATATCTATTCTATATATTCTCAAAGAAAAGAATCATTGGCGCCAAGCGTGAGGAAATGCAAGACGTTTGGTAATTGTGCCTCCTGCCAAAAGAAAGGATCCCATTGAAGCAGCTAATCCCAGACATACTGTCTGTACATCTGGTTGTACAAATTGCATAGTATCATAAATAGCTATTCCAGGTATTACCCACCCCCCCGGAGAGTTTATAAACAGAGACAATTCTTTATTCTCTTTCTCTATGCTCAGATATATCATAATACTAATAAGTTGATTCGATATTTCACTATCAACATCTTGACCTAAAAAAAGTAATCTTTCTCGATAAAGTCGATTGATTAGGATTCCATTTTTTCCTTAAAAGCCGTACATGCACCTTTTGATGCATACAGTTCATCAAAAATTATATAAGCAAAAAAGGAATCAATGTGTCGATTTTAATCTTTCTCTTTTTCTAATGGATTTCTTCGAACTAAAAAAAAAGAAGAATATACTTAATTTAGTGAACTATCTTCTCATTGATGTATTGCTTTCATCGAGATCGAAGCCGAATCACAATGTAATTTTCTTGTTTCTGAATGGACTTTTTCAATTCTTTTAGGTTTCTTTTCTACTCTGAGTAAAGATCTGCCCGATTTGGATTTGCACATATAGAACAAATAGTCCAAAACTATGTATTTTTGTTAGAACTTCTTCCTTTTCTGAATTTATTAATGTTTTTTGTAAAATACAATATATAGATATGATAGAAGTAGTGATCGTAGAAATATTACCAATTGGTTTTTTCTACACAGAGCCTGGGTACTTGATTTTATTGGTCCAATTAAGCCAACCATAAATTATTCATAATTTCGAGTAATAATCTGGAAATTTTATCTAAAAATGAAAAAATCGATAGAATAGTACTTCATTACACTTCACGCTCCCCATTTTTTTATCTTTATGATTTCATCATTCTCTTTTGGGGGTGAAAGCGGGGATATCTCGATCGGGGGAGAAAACGGGTAAATCCCATATAACCTACTATATCTGACAAGTCGCACTATATATCAACCCAAGATGCATCTTTATCCCCGGGGGTTCGAAAGGGTACTCTTGGAACACCAATGGGCATAAAATGGACAAATAATAAAGTCATATATCTCACTTTAGTGTGGAAACGTAAGAATTAGCTTATCGTGTTAAAAAAGATTTACTTGATTTTATATTAATATTGCTTTTTTTTATAAAAAAGAAGACTAAATAAAGTCGAGTTGTTATAAATGGGTCATTGGGGTGATAAGCGAATATGTCTGCATTTACTTATTTAAATAGTCATAGAGAAAGTTGTCAACCCCTTTCGTCTCCCCACCATTGCGTATTGTTACTTATCCGGTATAGAATAAATCTGTTTCTTTGATTTCGACAAATATGATTGTTCCATTTTCCAAGAGAATCTACTGAAAGGCTATATTCATTTTTTTCCAGTGCAATAAAGTTACATAGTGTCTATTTTTTGTTGAAGGGGTATTTTTTCATGGGTTTACCTTGGTATCGTGTTCATACTGTTGTTTTAAATGATCCGGGCCGTTTGCTTTCTGTTCATATAATGCACACAGCTCTAGTTGCTGGTTGGGCCGGTTCGATGGCTCTATATGAATTAGCAGTTTTTGATCCCTCTGATCCTGTTCTTGATCCAATGTGGAGACAGGGTATGTTCGTTATACCTTTCATGACTCGTTTAGGAATAACTAATTCGTGGGGCGGTTGGAATATCACAGGAGGGGCTATAACGAATCCGGGTATTTGGAGTTACGAAGGTGTGGCCGGAGCACATATAGTGTTTTCAGGCTTGTGCTTTTTAGCGGCTATTTGGCATTGGGTTTATTGGGATCTAGAAATCTTTTGTGATGAACGTACTGGAAAACCTTCTTTGGATTTGCCAAAAATTTTTGGAATTCATTTATTTCTTGCAGGGGTGGCTTGTTTTGGTTTTGGCGCATTTCATGTAACAGGATTGTATGGTCCCGGAATATGGGTGTCTGATCCTTATGGACTAACTGGAAGGATACAATCCGTAAATCCCGCGTGGGGTGTGGAAGGTTTTGATCCTTTTGTTCCGGGGGGGATAGCTTCTCATCATATTGCGGCAGGAACGTTGGGCATATTAGCGGGTCTTTTCCATCTTAGTGTGCGTCCACCCCAACGTCTGTATAAAGGATTACGTATGGGAAATATTGAAACTGTCCTTTCTAGCAGTATTGCTGCTGTCTTTTTTGCAGCTTTTGTCGTTGCTGGAACTATGTGGTATGGTTCAGCAACAACCCCCATTGAATTATTTGGTCCTACTCGGTATCAATGGGATCAGGGATACTTCCAGCAAGAAATATATCGAAGAGTTGGTGCTGGGCTAGCCGAAAATCAAAATTTATCAGAAGCTTGGTCTAAAATTCCTGAAAAATTAGCTTTTTATGATTACATCGGAAATAATCCAGCAAAAGGGGGGTTATTTAGAGCTGGTTCAATGGACAATGGAGATGGAATAGCCGTCGGTTGGTTAGGACATCCCATTTTTCGAGATAAAGAAGGACATGAGCTTTTTGTACGTCGTATGCCTACTTTTTTTGAAACATTTCCAGTTGTTTTAGTAGATGGGGACGGAATTGTTAGAGCCGATGTTCCTTTTCGAAGAGCAGAATCGAAATATAGTGTCGAACAAGTAGGTGTAACTGTTGAGTTCTATGGTGGTGAGCTTAATGGAGTAAGTTATAGTGATCCCGCTACTGTGAAAAAATATGCTAGACGTGCTCAATTGGGGGAAATTTTTGAATTAGATCGTGCTACTTTGAAATCAGATGGTGTTTTTCGTAGCAGTCCAAGGGGTTGGTTTACTTTTGGGCATGCTTCATTTGCTCTGCTATTCTTTTTCGGGCACATTTGGCATGGTTCTAGAACTTTGTTCAGAGATGTTTTTGCTGGTATCGACCCAGATTTAGATGCTCAAGTAGAATTTGGAGCATTCCAAAAACTTGGAGATCCAACTACAAGAAGACAGGTAGTATAACATTCTTTTGTTCTTTTCTACTTTTTTATAATTTTGAATTTCATATAAAGAACTAGATAAATCTTGATTGGAATCATTGCATTTATTCTTTTTTTTCTTTTCGAAAAGAGCCCCACCCCAAGAAACAGGTATGAAAGCTATAATTGTAAACCACGATTAAATTTATGGAAGCTTTGGTTTATACATTCCTCTTAGTCTCAACTTTAGGAATTATTTTTTTCGCGATTTTTTTTAGAGAACCTCCTAAAGTTCCGACGAAAAAGGTCAAATAATTTTTTATTATCTTAATTGAAGTAATGAGCCCCCAATAGGGAGGGCGCATTACTTCAACTAGTCCCCATGTTCTTCAAATGGATCTCTTAGTTGTTGGGAGGGTTGCCCAAAGGCAGTATATAAGGCATACCCAGTAAAACTTACAAGTAAACCAGATATAGAGATGGCAATTAGAGTTGCTGTTTCCATTATTTTAATTCTAAAGTTTCCAGATCACAATAGATCTATAGGATAAGATCCTTATATTTACAGCGGAATGGTATACAAAGTCAACAGATCTAAATGAATAAAAAAGAGTATTTATGGCTACGCAAACCGTTGAGGATAATTCTAGATCTGGTCCAAGACGAACTGTTGTAGGGAATTTATTGAAACCTTTAAATTCAGAATATGCCCCGGGGTGGGGAACTACTCCTTTGATGGGTGTTGCAATGGCTCTATTTGCGATATTTCTATCTATTATTTTGGAGATTTATAATTCGTCCATTTTATTGGACGGAATTTCTATCAATTAGATTCACAAGAATCGAGTAATTAGTTTATAGAAAGTGAAGCCTTTAGGTTTCTTATTGTTTCTTAGTCTATTCCATGTTGATGTGGTAGTTTGATCGTAGAATTTCTTTGTTTCTGTATTTCCGGAATATGAGTGTGTGACTTGTTTTAATTGGTCCTATTGAAAGTACAGAACATAAAATGGGTCTGTCATCTTGATATAGATGGTTTTATTCCGTCAGATATTTAATCTAGTATCTGGAGCACGGAATATAGAAAATAGATTCTAAAATCTTAATACTATGATTCATACTAAATATTTAGACCTCGCAACTGGATTTAAAAACCTTTTCAAAGAGTTCTAAAAATATATTGAAAAAATTTTGATTCTTTCAAGCTTCTCCAGTTTGTCTTTATTTTGAGCAAAGGACAAACCTTTCCTTGAATTTTTTCATTATATTTTATCTATTCATTGAAGAAGTGATGATCCAGCAATTCTTACTCAGGGAATTTTTGGACTTCGATTAAAAATTGTTTTGAATCAACGTGGTTCTAGTATGAATCTGAGGTTTTTTTTATTCATTCATATGGTCCTAACAAGAGAATCCTTATCATAATAAAAATTCAAGAATAAAGAAGACAGCAGTAAATTCACATTATACAAATAAAAAGAAGTAAAGAATATTCAAGAGGCCTTAAAAGATCACGATAAAGACGGGTGCGCCGACTTGATATTTTGGCATTATAACCAAAAAGAATAGCTTTCGGATTTTTATTTCTTTTTTATCGTAAGAGAAAATTAGAATCATAGGATTAAATAAAGCAGTTTCAAACTTTCTATTACGGATATCTGTTTTTGTTACAATCAATATTTGGGTATTTTTGTTTGAGCCGTACGAGATGAAATTCGCATATACGGTTCTCTTGGGGGGGTTCCTTTGGGTTACCTATCTCAATAAAGTTTATGATTGGTTCGAAGAACGTCTTGAAATTCAGGCGATTGCCGATGATATAACCAGTAAATATGTTCCGCCTCATGTGAACATATTTTATTGTTTAGGGGGAATTACACTTACTTGTTTTTTAGTCCAAGTAGCAACAGGATTTGCTATGACTTTTTATTATCGCCCAACCGTTACTGAAGCTTTTGCTTCTGTTCAATATATAATGACTGAAGCTAATTTTGGTTGGTTAATCCGATCAGTTCATCGATGGTCGGCAAGTATGATGGTCTTAATGATGATTCTACACGTATTTCGTGTGTATCTTACAGGTGGTTTTAAAAAACCTCGCGAATTAACTTGGGTTACGGGTGTAGTTTTGGCTGTATTAACTGCATCTTTTGGTGTAACTGGTTATTCCTTACCTTGGGATCAAATTGGTTATTGGGCAGTAAAAATAGTAACAGGCGTACCCGAAGCTATTCCTGTAATAGGATCGTCTTTGGTAGAATTATTACGCGGAAGTTCCAGTGTGGGCCAATCTACCTTAACTCGTTTTTTATAGTTTGCATACTTTTGTATTACCTCTTCTTACTGCTGTATTTATGTTAATGCACTTTTCAATGATACGTAAGCAAGGCATTTTCTGGTCCTTTATAGTGAATATGGGTCATAGATATTTGTAATCACTTCATTATCATTTTGTATTTTGGGGAGGATTTTTTTTCATTGCTACAATTATGGATTATAAAACAAAATAAAACATGTATTTAGATATTTTTCTTCAACTTAACAAAAATTGAATTTTTTTACATACAAAAATAGTTGAAGGGAATTCTCCAAAAAAAATGGATTATGGGAGTGTGTGACTTGAACTATTTATTTGGCCGCGCAGATATATGACTTTAATCTTATCTGCCACATTATAATTTACAATTAAATGTGTCTTTTTTCCAACCACCAAGCAAGGCTCTTACAGAGAGGGTAGGCTGGTTTTACTTGAAGAGAATCTTTTCTATGATCAGACTCGATTTTATTCTGCATCAACAGGCTCCATAAGATCCAGTAAAAGAAGTGATGTGATATAGTCTGAATTCTATATAGTATGACAACGCATTCATTTCCTATGCATTGATTTGATTTCTGATACTATTGGAGTGAACAAAGTAGATCTAAAGAACAACGCAAGTTAGGTTATTAGTAACAAGTAAATTCTTTGTACATAAAAAGTATCAAGATTTTTTTTTGATAGGATAAACAATTGCCAAAGTTTGAGATCACCCAGAAAGCATTATCAACTTGAAAAGTCTACTCGGGTATTGAGCGTTTACTAAAATTTACTTAAAAAGAACTTAATTTTTTTTTCAATAAAAAATGGTAACTTTGGAAAAAGAGAATAGAATCAGTTTCTTTTATTATTTAGAATCTTCATATATGTGTGGATAACACATACATTTTTTTCTAGTTTATTCTATAGATACAGTTGAAGAAAAATCTTGATTAGTGCTCGAGCCGGATGATGAAAAATTATCATATCCGGTTCTTTTGGAGGATGGATCTATAAGAATTCACCTATCCCCAATAACAAAAAAACCTGACTTGAATGATCCTGTATTAAGAGCTAAATTGGCTAAGGGAATGGGTCATAATTATTATGGAGAACCCGCATGGCCTAACGATCTTTTATATATTTTTCCAGTAGTAATTCTAGGTACTATTGCCTGTAACGTAGGCTTAGCGGTTCTAGAACCATCCATGATTGGGGAACCTGCGGATCCTTTTGCAACTCCTTTGGAAATACTACCTGAATGGTATTTTTTTCCCGTATTTCAAATACTTCGTACAGTGCCCAATAAGTTATTGGCGTTCTTTTAATGGTTTCGGTACCTACGGGATTATTAACAGTACCTTTTTGGAGAATGTTAATAAATTCCAAAATCCATTTCGCCGCCCAGTAGCAACTACCATCTTTTTGATTGGTACTGTAGTTGCCCATTGGTTAGGTATTGGAGCAACATTACCTATTGAGAAATCCCTAACGTTAGGTCTTTTTTAAAATTATAAGATTGGTTTCATTTTGAATTCATTTTGAAATAAAAATATCATGACATCTGTATTGTATATCTAGGGAGAATTCTTTCTGAACCTACTAATCCCTAGATACATCTATTCCTTTTTAGATATATTCTGACCATTAGGATTTGTTCTAATATTTAAATTACATATTTTGACCTTTCATTTTGAGTTTAGAAAAAAAATCATTTGAAAAAATCCTATGTCAATAGATTTCAATTTTATGCAAATACTTTTGTATTTTTAAAATGTCCAATATAGATTTTCCATCTTCTACGCGAAAATGTTCAAATTTCAGAAGGTCTTCTTGACTGTTATTCAAAAGTTCTAATAATGTATGAATATTGGATCTTTTGAGACAATTATAGATCCTGGGAGGTAATTCTAATGGTCAATAAAAATAGATTTCAATGCTATTTCTTTTTTATTTTTCCTTAGTTTATCTTTAACCAATATATCATGAAAAGTAAAAAAGGGGCAAAGTCACTTTTGTCTTGATTTTTTTCTAAATGAAAGTTATCTTCTTCTGCGTGTAAAAAGGGAAGAAATAAATCAATCAAATTTTGGGAGGCTTCATAAAGGGCTTCCTTAGGAGTTAAACTTCCGTTTGTCCATATCTCCAGAAAAAGTATTTCTTGTTTTTCATTCCCATTGACATAAGAATGAATACTATAATTTACATTTCGAACAGGCATGAATCTAGCATCTATATCATAACTTCCGTCTTGAAAGTTTTTTAATGTTTTTATACGATACCCACGATTTCTCTCAATTTTTAATTCAATACACAAATTAACAGGTTCTGTTACGTTGGCTATATGTTGTCTATTATCAACGATTCCACCGAGGGTGGTAAAATGATGTCTTGAGCGGTTATATATCCAGGACCTTTGAAAGAAATCCATGCGTCCTGTGTTCCATACATATTACTTTTCAATACAATTTTTTTCAAATTCATGAAAATTTCATGTACTGATTCTTCAATACCTATTATGGTAGAATATTCATGTGGTATTTTCTCTGATTTTACACGTGTGATACATGTTCCCTCTATTTCTCCGAGTAAAATTCTTCGGATTGCAATGCCTATTGTATCGGCTTGACCTTTCATAAGTGGGACAGAATAAAGCGTCCATAATAAAGACGCTTACTGTCTATTCGTGATTCAACACATTTCCATTGTAGTGTCCGAGTAGAGACTCTTAATTTCTCTTGAACCATAGTAATTATTTTGATAAAACTCTTGACTTGTTTTTTTCTCTTGAACTATTTTTAATGTTTATTTTTAGTTTTATACAACGTCTTTTTTTAGGAGACCTACATCCATTATGTGGCATAGGAGTTACATCTCGTATAAAATTTAATAGTATACCACTTCTACGAATAGCTCTTAATGCTGCATCTCTTCCGAGGCCAGGCCCTTTTATCATGATTTTCTGCTCGTTGCATGCCTTGATCCGATACTGTTCGAATAGCATTTCCTGCTGCAGTTTGAGCGGCAAAAGGTGTTCCCCTTCGTGTACCCTTGAATCCACAAGTACCCGCGGAGGACCAAGAAATCACCCGACCTCGTACATCTGTAATAGTCACAATAGTATTGTTGAAACTAGCTTGAACATGAATAATTCCCTTTGGTATTTTACGAGTATAATTACGCGAACCAATACGTACATTTTTACGTGAACCTTTTTTAGGTATAGATTTTGCCATATTCGATTATTTCAATACAATATTTCATTAAAAAAAAAAAATTAAGATAGATCTAGGGTATGGAGATATCCATTTCATGTCAAAAACGGATCCTTTTCCAATTCTTTTCGAATTTGATATTCGATTTTTTCTATATTCTTTTTATTTGCTTTTGATTAATATCAAATACAATTTTTGAAATCAAAGTTAAAAGTTGAAATATCAATAATATTTAAAAAATGGATTTTTCATTTTCATAGAATAATATATATTCTAGATATTTTATAATTTTATCTCTTTTTTTATCTAGTCTATTTTTTTAGAAAGCTTCTGTTTGTTCAAATATTATCCTTGTCTTTGTTTATGTTTTGGATTGAAACAAATTACTATAATTCGTCCTCGTCTTCGAATCAATCGACATTTTTCACAAATTTTACGAACCGAGGCGTTTATTTTCATATTTTACATTCCTTAATTAGTTAATCCAAAATTGTGGAAGAAAATAAAGGTTCCTTACATTTTGAACGTCTATTTGAACGTCCTATTAGTGCTTTCTCAATTAAAATAGAAAATAAAGTTGAGATTAAAAAACATCCTAATTCAATTGAGTGACTTCTCTTTTTTATTTTCTTATCGTATGTCCAGAAAAAGTATTGGAAACATATTCTAGAATAGAAATAAAAATCCAATTTGCATTAATTGTATATAAACCTTAAACCCCGGGCAAATAATTTATGGATAAGTTATTCATTTAGTAATTAAATCTTCGTGAATTTCCCTTTTTTTTACAATTCCAGTGAAATCCCTTCTTACATTCATCAATAAATATATCTATCTAAAAAAAATAGATATATTTCTATCTATGAGGGATGAAGTTCTATTAGAAACTTGCGTTTTATCTCTCTTTTTTTTTTTACATAAATGAAATGGATACAAGTTTCTCATCGAATTCGGATATTAGAAAGATTACCATATATAACATAAAACTTCGCCGCCGATTTTTTCTAATCGAGCCTCTCGATCTGTCATTATACCTCTAGAAGTTGAAAGAATGACAATCCCCATGCCTCCTAAAATTCGAGGGATTTGTTGATAATTGTAATATATTCGTAGACCAGGTGTACTTATTCGTTTTAAATTGAAAAAACTTTTATATGATTCTTTTCTATTTCTTCGATACCGTAGAGTTAAAACTAAAAATATTTGTCGTTTTCTCTATGTTTTCTGATGTTTTCAACAAAACCCTCTCGTAAAAGTATTTTTACAGTTTTTTCTGTAATGTTAGTAAAAGGTGTAATTGAACCATATCCTTTTTTATTCATGTCAGCATTTCGTATATAGGTTATTATGTTGGCGATAGTGTCCTTCCCCATGGTAAACGAAAAAAATTGTTGCCTCTTACTTTTTATATAATCAACATACTCCTTACATAAAATGATATTTCTTATTTGTGTATTTTTTATCTATAGATAGATCTTTATAACTCATTATAGCTCATTGACTAAGTTCGTTGAAATTTCTATTGTGACTATCATCGACTATTGTAAAATAAACAATTCAAAAAATCGAATAAAAGAAGATATTCAACTAAAGCAAATAGAAAATTCAAATAGAAATTCAAGTATCATAATGTTTTATTTATGTACAAATCACATCAATTACTATTTGTACTGTGTGTTGTAAATAAAATAGACATGAACCTTTTTTTTGATTTGACCAAAAGACAAGGCTTCTGTATAGAGGTTCTTCTTTATCATAAGAGTCTATTTTGACAAATCAATAAAATATTGAATTGATTGAATCTTCATTAAAAAAGAATTTTATTATTATTATGAATTATTGAATTCATTTAATGAATTCTAAAAGAAATGAGTTGAACTTCATTTTACTAAGAATTCAATT
>NW_028196900.1:17500-22500 GCF_037176805.1 Vigna unguiculata
AGAAATGTATTGAATCGATTCAATTGCAACTTCGAATATTGAATTCAAAGGTATCAAATAGGAAATGATACTCTGAATCATCGAACTAGAATGAAATACACGATCAACCAACATTTATCAAATTTGAAAAAGAGTCAGAAGAAGTGGTTCGATCCTCTTATTTTGATTTCTCGAACGGAGAGATCTATGAATTGGGATCCTAATGTATATAGATACAAATGGTCCAATGGGAGCAAGAATTCCAGGAACATTTGGACTATTTCATTTCTGAGCAGAATAGCCGTTTTCAAGTAGTGTTCGATCGATTACATATTAATCAATATTCGATTGATTGGTCTGAGGTTATCGACAAAAAAGATTTGTCTAAGTCACTTTGTTTATTTTTGTCCAAGTTACTTCTTTTTTTGCCCAAGTTTCTTCTCTTTTTGTCTAACTCACTTCCTTCTTTTTTATTTGTGAGTTTTGGGGGTATCCCCATTCATAGGTCCGAGATCCACATCTATGAATTGAAAGGTCCGAATGATCCACTCTGTAATCAGTTATTAGAATCAATAGGTCTTCAAATCTTTCATTTGAAAAAAAGGAAACCCTTATTAATGGATGACCAAGATACTTCCCAAAAATCGAAATTCTTGATCAATGGAGGAACAATATCACCATTTTTGTTCAATAAGATACAAAGTGGATGATTGACTCATTCCATACTAGAAAGAAATCGCAGGAAATCTTTTGATAACACAGATTCCTATTTCTCAATGATATCCCACGATCCAGACAATTGGCTGAATCCCGTGAAACCATTTCATAGAAGTTCATTGATATACTATTTTTATAAAGCAAATTCGACTTCGATTCTTGAATAATCAATATCACTTCTGCTTCTATTGTAACAAAAGATTCCCTTTTTATGTGGAAAAGGCCCGTATCAATAATTATGATTTTACGTATGGACAATTCCTCAAAATCTTGTTCATTCGCAACAAAATCTTTTCTTTTTGCGATGGTCAAAAATAACATGCTTTTTTGAAGAGAGATACTATTTCACCAATCGAGTTACAGGTATCTAACATATTGATACCTAACGATTTTCCGCAAAGTGGCGACGAAGGGTATAACTTCTACAAATCTTTCCATTTTCCAATTCGATACGATCCATTCGTTCGTGGAGCTATTTACTCGATCGCAGACATTTCTGGAACACCTCTAACAGAGGGACAAATAGTCCATTTTGAAAAAACTTATTGTCAACCTCTTTCAGATATGAATATACCTGATTCAGAAGGGAAGAACTTGTATCAGTATCTCAATTCAATTCAAACATGGGTTGGATTCACACTCCATGTTCTGAGAAATATTTACCATCCGAAAAAAGGAAAAAACGGAGTTCTTGTCTACAAAAATGCCTTGAGAAAGGTCAGATGTATAGAACCTTTCAACAAGATAGTGTTTTTTCAACTCTCTCAAAATGGAATCTATTCCAAACATATATACCATGGTTCCTTACCTCGACGGGGTACAAATATCTAAATTTCATATTTTTAGATACTTTTTCAGACCTATTGCCGATACTAAGTAGCAGCCAAAAATTTGTATCCATTTTTCATGATATTATGCATGGGTCAGATATATTATGGCGAATTCGTCAGATTCCATTGTGTCTTCCACAATGGAATCTGATAAGTGAGATTCGGGTAATTGTTTCCATAATCTTCTTCTGTCCGAAGAAATGACTCATCGAAATAATGAGTTACTATTGATATCGACACATCTGAGATCGCTAAATGTTCAGGAGTTCTTCTATTCAATCCTTTTCCTTCTCCTTGTTGCTGGATATCTCGTTCGTACACATCTTCTCTTTGTTTTCTCGAGTCTATAGTGAGTTACAGACAGAGTTCGAAAAGGTAAAATCTTTGATGATTCCATCATACATGATTGAGTTGCGAAAACTTCTGGATAGGTATCCTACATCTGAACTGAATTCTTTCTGGTTAAAGAATATCTTTCTAGTTGCTCTGGAACAATTAGGAGATTCTCTAGAAGAAATACGGAGTTTTGCTTTTGGTAGCAACATGCTATGGGGTGGTGGTCCCGCTTATGGGGTCAAATCCATACGTTCTAAGAATAAATATTGGAATCTCATCGATCTCATAAGTATTATACCAAATCCCATCAATCGAATCGCTTTTTCGAGAAATACGAGACATCTAAGTCATCCAAGTAAAGCAATCTATTCCTTGATAAGAAAAATAAAAAAACGTGAATGGTGATTGGATTGATGATCAAATAGAATCCTGGGTCTCGAACACTGATTCGATTGATGATAAAGAAAAAGAATTCTTGGTTCAGTTTTCTACCTTAACAACAGAAAAAGGATTGATCAAATTCTATTGAGTCTTACTCATAGTGATCTTTTATCAAAGAATAACTCTGGTTATCAAATAAGTGAACAACCGGGAGCAATTTACTTACGATACTTAGTTGACATTCAAAAAAAGTATCTAATGATTTATGAATTCAATACATCCTGTTTAGTAGAAAGACGTATATTCCTTGCTAATTATCAGACAATTACTTATTCACACACCTTGTGGGGGGCTAATAGTTTGCATTTACCATCTCATGGAAAACCTTTTCGCTCCGCTTAGCCCTACCTCCCCCATAGTAGGGGTATTTTAGTGATAGGTTCTATAGGAACTGGACGATCCTATTTGGTCAAATACCTAGCGACAAACTCCTATGTTCCTTTCATTACAGTATTTCTGAACAAGTTCCTGGATAACAAGCCTAAGGGTTTTTCTTATTGATAATAGTGACTATATTGATGATAGTGACGATATTGATGATAGTGACGATATTGATGATAGGTGACGATAGTGACGATATCGACCGTGACCTTGATATGGAGCTGGAGCTTCTAACTATGATGAATACGCTAACTATGGATATGATGCCAGAAATAGACCGATTTTATATCACCTTTCACTTCGAATTAGCAAAAGCAATGTCCTCCTTGCATAATATGGATTCCTAACATTCATGATCTGGATGTGACTGAGTCGAATTACTTATCCCTCGGTCTTTTAGTGAACTATCTCTCCAGGGATTGTGAAAGATGTTCCACTAGAAATATTCTTGTTATTGCTTCGACTCATATTCCCCAAAAAGTAGATCCAGCTCTAATAGCTCGAATAAATTCAATACATGCATTAAGATACGAAGGCTTCTTATTCCACAACAACGAAAACACTTTTTCACTCTTTCATATACTAGGGGATTTCACTTGGGAAAAGAAAATGTCCCATACTAATGGATTCGGGTCCACGACGATGGGTTCAAATGTACGAGATCTTGTAGCACTTAACAATGAGGCCCTATCGATTAGTATTATACAAAAAAAAAATCCATCATAAGACACTAATATAATTAGTTCTGTTCTTCATAGACAAACTTGGGATTTCCGATCTCAGGTAAGATCGGTTCAGGATCATGGGATCCTTTTCTATCAGATAGGAAGGGCTGTTTCACAAAATGTACTTCTAAGTAATTGCTCCATAGATCCTATATCTATCTATATGAAGAAGAAATCATGTGACGGGGGGGATTCTTATTTGTACAAATGGTACTTCGAAACTTGGAACGAGTATGAAGAAATTAACGATACTTCTTTACCTTTGAGTTGTTCTGCCGGATCGGTCGCTCAAGACCTTTGGTCTCTACCCGGACCTGATGAAAAAAATGGGATCACATCTTATGGACTCGTTGAGAAGAATTATGATCTAGTTCATGGCCTATTAGAAGTAGAAGGCGCTCTGGTGGGATCCTCACGTACAGAAAAAGATTGCAGTCAATTTGATAAGGATCGAGTGACATTGCTTCTTCGGTCCGAACCAAGGAATCCCTTAAATAGGATTCAAAATGGATCTTATTCTATCGTTGATCAGAGATTTCTCTATGAAAAATATGAATCGGAGTTTGAAGAAGGGGGAGGAGTCCTCGACCCGCAACAGATAGAGGAGGATTTTTTCAATCACATCGTTTGGGCTCCTAGAATATGGCGCCCTTGGGGCTTTCTATTTGATTGTATTGAAAGGCCCAATAATTTGGGATTTCCCTATTGGCCAGGTCATTTCGGGACAAGCGGATCATTTATGATGAAGAGGATGAGCTTCAAGAGAATGATTCAGAGTTCTTGCAGGGTGGAACCATGCAGTACCAGACACGAGATAGATCTTCCAAAGTAACAAGGCTTTTTTCGAATAAGCCAATTCATTTGGGACCCCCGTGGATCCACTCTTTTTCCTATTCAAAGATCAGCCTTTTGTCTCTGTGTTTTCACATCGACAATTCTTTACAGATGAAGAGATGTCAAGGGAACTTCTTACTTCCCAAACAAATCTTCCTACATCTATATATAAACACTGGTTTATCAAGAATACGCAAGAAAAGCATTTTGAATTGTTGATTCTTTGCCAGAGATGGCTTAGAATCAATAGTTCATCATCTAAAGGATTTTCCCTTCTAATACTCTATCTGAGAGTTATCAATATTTATCAAATCTGTTCCTATCTAACGAAGCGCTATTGGATCAAATGACAAAGACATTGTTGAGAAAAAGATGGCTTTTCCCAGATGAGATAGTTGTTGCTAGCTGCTCCAATAACGAATCATTGGTTTAACTGAATAACTAAAAAAAAAAATAGATAGACCTTTCTTTCTCTTCGTCTCAGGTCGATGGATCTCTCACTTGAATGATCCCCTATATCGATAATACACATTCCAGTTGACCGAGCCTAATTCGAATTGTTTTGTTCCGAAGCAAAGAGATCCACGGGGCGGTTTGTCCTATTCAGATATTCACAACCAAGAAGTATTGAATTTTATTTTTGTTTTCGATAGGCCCTGAAAGGAGAAGAAAGGTTGGAATGCCAATAGGCGTCTATATTTTGAATTCACCCGACCCGAAAGTACACTATCCATTTTGGGAACGTCGGTGCCAAAGT
>NW_028196900.1:37500-57162 GCF_037176805.1 Vigna unguiculata
AGGGAAACGAGTTATCTACTCTTCTTAACGGTCAAAGCAAACCCTTTCATTCCGAATTACAGATTTCGGAATCAATTCAATCTCCCCAAGTAGGATTCGAACCTACGACCAGTCAGTTAACAGCCGACCGCTCTACCACTGAGCTACTGAGGAACAACGGGAAATTCGATCTCATAGAGTTCAATTCCCGTTCTCAACCCATGACCAATAGGAACTCGAAGTTTCCTTCGTAACTCGTCAAATTTCTTCACAGCGGCTCCCTTCCATGCCTCATTTCATAGGGAACCTCAAACTGGCTCTATTTCATTATATTACATCCATAAACTAATTCCATTCATTTAATATCCCTATCTTTGGTGTTATTGAGATAAGAGATGTCGTTTCTATTTCTAGTCTATCTATTTCTATAAATGGAAAATTATGCAAAATTGAAAATTGAAAAATCGTTATATAATAATCCAAAAATTGCAATAGAAAAGAAAAAGAGAGGTTTGAGATGATTTTTCAATCTTTTATACTGGAGAATCTAGTATTCTTATGCATGAAGATAATGAATTCGATAGTTGTGGTCGGACTCTATTATGGATTTATGACCACATTTTCCATAGGGCCCTCTTATCTCTTCCTTCTTCGAGCTAGACTTGTGGAAGAAGGAACCGAGAAGAAAATAGCAGCAACAACTGGGTTTATTACGGGACAGCTCATAATGTTCATGTCTATCTATTATGCGCCTTTGCATTTAGCATTGGGTAGACCCCATACAATAACTGTCATAGCTATACCCTATCTTTTATTTCAGTTCTTCGGCAATAGTCAAAAAAACTTTTTGAATTATGGATACAAGAATCCAAATTCAATACGTAATTTTAGTATTCAAAGAAGATTCTTTCAGAATCTTCTTTTTCAATTTTTAAATCCCCTTTTCTTACCGAGTTCCATATTCATGAGATTCATCAATATTTATTTGTTTCGATGTAACAATAAAATTACTAGAAAGATTAATATATCTAGAATATACAATAATATATACGAAGCTATTCGCCCCCCCCCCACATATTTGATAGCTTCTCCTAGAAAAAAACTTGTAATACCTATTCCATTCGTAATTCCATCAATTCTTTTTTTATCAAAAAAAGAATTTAATTTCACTAATCTTCTGATACTAGCAATTAAAGATTTTTCATAAAAAAGATCTATATAACCATGATTATACGACCAATTATATATGATATTTTGAAAATGATCGGCAACATTTTTTTTAAGAAAACTTTTTTCAAATAAATTTAATAAATTCAAATTTTTTAAATAGGAATAAACCGATTTGTAAAAAAAAGACGCTAGAAATATTCCCCAAAAAGTGAAACTCAAAGAAAAAGTTGCGTTTGTGAAAAATTCATAATAATTCATAAAATTTTCTGAATCTTTATGTAAAAGATCTATAAACGGAATTAACAATTTTGATAAAATATCCAAATGTATTCCGTCTTGACTGAAAGAAATTCCTACAGCACCAACGAATAAAGTAAAGAGCGCTAAAATAAGCATAGAAAATCGCATAGTATTGTTAGATTCATTAGGATATAAACAAGCAGTTTTTTTAGTGCCAAAATGCATAATACCAAAAACAAGATGTTTTATATTTTTAATATTTTGATTAACGCGATGTAGATATCTCTTCCGGATAAAAAAAGAAGTTATTTCATTCTTTTTTATTTTTAGTAAAACTAAGAAAAAATTTTCGTTTTTTCTTTTAAGTTTTACTTGTTTCTTCCCCCATAAAGATATTGAATAGAATGAACTATTTTTTTTTCCATTAAAATTCAAAAAATGAACGTTTAAATATCCCTCAAAAACAAGTAAATAAATTCGAAACATATAAAATGCAGTTAATCCTGCTGCAGAACAAGCTATTATTGCAAAAATTGGTGAATACAACCAACTATCATTAAGAATCTCATCCTTAGACCAAAAACAGGCAAAGGGTGGAATACCGCAAAGAGAGAGTGTACCCACTAAAAAAAAAGTTTTTGTAATTGGTACATGTTTTGTTAAACCGCCCATAAAAACCATATTTTGACTTTTAGCTGGAGAATATCCGACAAGAGCTTCCATTGAATGAATAATGGATCCAGATCCTAAAAACAACAATGCTTTTGAATAAGCATGAGTAATCAAATGAAATAAAGCACCTCGATAAGATCCCATACCCAAAGCTAACATCATATAACCCAATTGAGACATTGTAGAATAGGCCAAATTTTTCTTAATATCTTTTTGAGCAATAGCTAAAGTAGCTCCTAATATTACTGTTATTATACCTATAAAAGCTATTGCGTTCATTATTTTGGGTAGCACTATGAAAAGAGGAAAAAGACGAGCCACAAGAAAAATTCCAGCGGCTACCATAGTAGCAGCATGTATAAGGGCAGAAATTGGAGTAGGTCCCTCCATAGCATCGGGTAGCCATACATGAAGAGGAAATTGGGCAGATTTTGCAACTGAGCCACAAAATAGCAAGAGGGCAAACAGAGTAAAAAAAAAAATATTCATTTCATTTTTAGAAATCAAATTATTTATAATTTGAAACAAATGCCGAAATTCCAAACTACCCGTTATCCAATAAAGACCTAAAATTCCCAATAATAAACCAAAATCCCCTACACGATTCGTTACAAATGCTTTTTGACAAGCATTTGCCGCAATAGGGCGGGTGAACCAAAAGCCTATTAATAAATAAGAACACATTCCAATTAATTCCCAAAAAAAATAAATTTGTATCAAATTCGAACTAGTAACTAATCCCAACATTGAAATATTAAAAAGAGTAAGATAAGCAAAAAATCTCAAATATCCTTGATCATGAGACATATAATTATCACTATAAATAAGAACGAGAATGCCAACCGTAGTAATTAATATTGACATAATAGAAGTAAGTGAATCGATCAAGTACCCAAACTCTAAAGAAATATCATTATTTATGGTCCAAGACCATACATATTGAAAAAACAAACTATTCTTGATTTGATGAATAGACAAATCAAGCGAAAAAATCATAACTATAGTTAACAATAAGATACTAGGAAAAGCCCAAATACGGCGAATATTTTTCGTTGCAGTGGGAAAAAGTAGAAGTCCCACTCCTATTAACATCGGAACTGGGAATGGAATAAAAGGTATGATCCATGAATATTGATGTGTATATTCCATACAATAAAGAAAAAAAATTAGGATTCTAATGAATTTGGTTTCTTAGGTTTTTCTTTTATCTTTTTTGTAAAGTAAAGGAATGGTTTCGGTTAATAACAAAGAAAGATAGAATTTAATAAAATAGAATAATCGATTATTCATTATTCTGACTCTTTGGACAATATTTTTTGAACATTGGTTTAGTTCATTAAATTTAACTTAACTAATTAAGTTTTTATTACAATAAGAAATAGCGATTTGGGGAAAACTTTCTAAAAAGTATTATATTCTTATTATAAATATAATAAAAACAAAAATGGAAATTCAAATATATAAAATATATGTCTAATTAGAGATAAACTTAATTTTCATTTACCGCAAAATGTCTTTCACATAAAATTCTATAACAATAAAAAACTATACTAATTCTATGGCAGTTCCAAAAAAGCGCACGTCTATATCAAAAAAACTTATTCGGAACACTTTATGGAAAAAGAAGGGATATTTTACAGCATTAAAAGCTTTTTCATTAGGGCAATCTATTTTTACGGGGAATTCAAAAAGCTTTTTCTGTAACAAATATAAACGTTAGAATAATTTCAATTAACTGGATTCAACGACTCTTTTTTAAATACAAAAATATGAATATAAAATTGATATAGAATATAAGATTCAGTTATGAATTTAGGATATTTACATTCTATATTATGATATTTACATTCTATATTTAATAGATTCTAATAGAATTCTTTAAAATTATTTTATTGAATGTTTAGTAAACAAATATTGTGTTTTAATTGATTCTTTGAATCTCGACAATTGACTAAAATTGGGTTATTATGGTTTCGAGTCAGCCGCTATGGTGAAATTGGTAGACACGCTGCTCTTAGGAAGCAGTGCTAGAGCATCTCGGTTCGAGTCCGAGTAGCGGCATCTTATCTTCTAAAAAAAAGTTCCTATAAAGAATTATTATTTCTATTCCAAGTATTTCTATTTTTTCATTCTATATGGTATTTTCCACTTTAGAGCATATATTAACTCATATATCCTTTTCGGTCGTATCTATTTTAATTTCAATTCATTTGATAACCTTATTATTAGGCAATGAAATCATAGGATTATACAATTTGTTCAAAAAAGGCATGATAATAACCTTTTTTTGTATCACAGGATTGTTAGTTACTCGTTGGATTTTTTCAGGCCATTTACCATTTAGTAATTTATATGAATCATTAATATTTCTTTCATGGACTTTTTCTATCTTTTATATGGTTCTTTGCTTCAAAAAACAAAAAAATGACTATTTCAATACAATAATAACACCAAGTATTCTTTTTACCCAAGGCTTTGCTACTTCGGGTCTTTTAACCGAAATGCATGAATCCTTAAAATTAGTGCCTGCTTTACAGTCCCATTGGTTAATGATGCACGTAAGTATGATGATATTGGGTTATACAACTCTTTTATGTGGATCATTAATATCAGTGGCTATTTTAGTCATTACATTTCAAGAACTCATACAAATTCTTGGTAAAAGCAAGACTTTGTTTTTTTTTAATGAATCCTTTTCTTTTGCTGAAATCAAATATATGAATATGAATGATAAAAAGAATATTTTACAACAAACTCCTTTTCCGTTTTATTCGTCTTATAGAAATTATTATAGATATCAATTTATTCAACAATTGGATCGTTGGGGTTACCGTACTATTAGTCTAGGTTTTATCTTTTTAACAATAGGTAATATATCTGGAGCAGTATGGGCTAATGAGGCATGGGGATCATATTGGAATTGGGATCCAAAGGAAACTTGGGCTTTTATTACTTGGACTATTTTCGCAATTTATTTACATACTAGAAAAAATAAAAAATTGGAATATAGAAATTCTTCAATAGTGGCCTCCATAGGCTTTCTTATAATTTGGATATGTTATTTAGGGATAAATCTTTTAGGAATAGGACTACATAGTTATGGTTCATTTACACCTAATTAATTTAAAAAAATTCACAAATATTGGGAACATTCTATAGAATAAGAAAAAAAACTCCCAATAAAATGATTAAGACCCC
This sequence comes from Vigna unguiculata, assembly GCF_037176805.1. NCBI lineage: Eukaryota > Viridiplantae > Streptophyta > Magnoliopsida > Fabales > Fabaceae > Vigna > Vigna unguiculata. Next base: position 42,760 of record NW_028196900.1, read on the forward strand.
ATTGAATCAAGTAATGTAATATTGATTCAAGGGGTTCTCACAAACAACAAAAATATTCAATTAGAATTCAATTTCATTTTTATGTAATTAAGAAAATACAAAAAGAAATCCATTTTTTTTTATTGTGCATCGGATTGATTTCTATTTTTTCTTTTTCATTTATTCCCAAAAACTATCTATAAAAAATGAGAGAGAATAGCTTCAACCTTGTCAGCCGAAATTGAAAAAATAAAATCTGGATAAATGCCAATACTTATTACGGGTATAAGGATAGAAATTGAAATAAATAATTCTCGTGGCCCCGAATCAAAAAAATAAGAATTTTGTTTATTAAAAAGCTTGTATCCATAAAACATTTGACGTAAGATAGATAATAAATAAATAGGAGTTAATATCATTCCAATTGCAGTTACAAAAGTTATGAGTATTTTTGTGATGAAAAGATATTTTTGATTGGTAATTATTCCCAATAATACTATAAATTCTGCAACAAAACCGCTCATGCCCGGTAATGCAAGAGAAGCCATCGATAAGGTAGTGAAAATCGTGAATATTTTTGGCATTGGGATAGCCATTCCACCCATTTCGTCGAGATAAAGAAGACGTAGTCTATCATAACTAGTTCCCGCCAAGAAAAAAAGGGCAGCACCAATAAATCCGTGAGAGATTATTTGTAAAATAGCCCCATTCAGCCCTGTCTCGCTTATAGAACCAATTCCTAAAATTAAGAAACCCATATGAGAGACCGAGGAATAAGCTATTCTTTTTTTTACATTGCGTTGACCAAGAGATGTTGAAGCTGCATAGATTATTTGAATGGAACCTAATAACATTAACCAGGGACAAAATATAGAATGAGCGCGAGATAATAATTCCATATTAATTCGAACCAACCCATATGCTCCCATTTTTAATAATATTCCGGCTAAAAGCATACAAGTGCTGTAATGCGCCTCTCCATGGGTATCAGGTAACCATGTATGTAAGGGTATAATTGGTGATTTGACAGCAAAAGCAATAAGAAATCCCATATAGAAGATTATTTCCAGTGCCACGGGATATGATTGATTAGTTAATGATTCAAAATTTAATGTTGGTTCATTAGAACTATAGAAACCCATACCCAGAATTCCCAGTAATAAAAAAACAGAACTTCCCGCAGTGTACAAAATAAACTTTGTAGCTGAATACAAACGTTTTTTTCCACCCCACATAGATAAAAGTAGATAAACGGGAATTAATTCTAATTCCCACATGATGAAAAAAAGTAAAATGTCTTGAGAAGAAAATGTTCCTAGTTGACCACTATACATTGCTAACATTAGAAAATAGAATAATTTAGATTCTCGAGTAACCGGTTGAGCTGATAACGTAGCTAACGTAGTGATAAATCCCGTTAATAAAAGGGGTCCTAGAGAGAGTCCATCTATTCCGAATCTCCAGTAAAAGTCAAAAAAATGGATCCATTTATAATTTTCTGTCAATTGGATTAGTGGATCATCTAATTCGAAATGATAACAAAATACATAGGTTATTAGAAGGAGATCTATGAAACATATACAATAAGTATACCATTTAATTGTCTTATTTCCTTTATGGGGAAATAAGACAATTAAAGAACCTCCGACTATTGGCAAAACTACAACTGTTGTTAACCAAGGAAAATAATTCGTGATAAAAATAAGATATACTTAGACTACAAAAACCCGGGCTCAAAATATTTTTTTATTTTGAGCCCGGGTTTTTGCCAGTAAAAAAAAGTACTTGTATGCGGTTCTTTTTGAAACGTATCAATAAGCTAGACCCATGCTTCGAGTTGTTTCATGCCATAAATAAACTCTAACACTTAAGAAATCCGTCGGACAGGCGGATTCACACCTCTTACAACCAACACAGTCCTCTGTTCTTGGGGCAGAAGCAATTTGTTTAGCTTTACATCCGTCCCAAGGTATCATTTCTAATACATCTGTTGGGCAGGCTCGTACACATTGAGTACATCCTATACATGTATCATAAATCTTTACTGAATGTGACATTGGAACATAATCCTTGAACATCAAAAATTCAACATTTTCAATCTAGTAAATTGGTAAACCAATTATATATATCTATATATGATATATATATATCTATATATATATATCTATATTATATACCAGATGAATCAATGATTTATAAGAATTTTGCTACTAAAAATATATTTATAGATTAATAACTAATAAGAGAATAGAACCAAGATACTTTGATTTCTTATCTTTGTTTTCGCAAACGCAAACATGATTAAAAAGGATATATCATTTCTGCTAATTTGAATGGATTATATAGTACACACTATTCAAAATTAGACTTTTTTTTATGAATAATACTATTTATTCAACAAATTTGATTGATTGATACGGGTTGATTTTCTATTACGATATATTGAGGAAACAATAGCTGGTCCGATAGCTGCTTCAGCGGCTGCAACAGCTATAACAAAAATTGAAAAAATATTTCCTTTTAGTTGCCGCCTATCAAAAAAATCAGAAAAGGTTACGAGATTTATATTAACTGCATTTAGTATAAGTTCAAGACACATAAGGGCTCTAACCATATTTCGGCTCGTGATCAATCCATAGATACCTATAGAAAATAAATAAGCACTCAAAACAAGTGTATGCTCGAATATCATTGACCAACTCCTTTTCAATTTTTATTCATTTCGATATGAATATGAATTCAACGGATTTTATTGCCTAACATAATAAGTCTACAACAAAATCAAGTATTTGCAAAAAGATTTTATACTTTATACATAAATATTCTTTTTCCTTAACATATAATTCAACAAAAAAGAAATGTAATAAATTCTAACAAAATGTAATTTATATTATTTTATTAGTTCGAAAACTTTCTTATTGGCGAGCCACAAAAATTGCACCTATTAAAGCAACTAAAAGAATTATTGAAATTAGTTCAAATGGAAGAAAAAAATCTGTTGATAAATGAATTCCAATTTGTTGACTAGTACTTATCAAATCTTGCTCTAAAATCTGATTGGGTCTTGTCGTCCAAATAATTCCGTGCCATGATGTCTCTAGAATAGTAGTTATTTGTGAAAGAAAGATACTGGTACAAACCATCAAAGTAATTCCATCCCCAACGGTCCAAACACGAAAATTTTGGTAATAGTCCGAACCATTCATAAACATCACAGCAAATATTATTAAAACATTTATAGCGCCCACGTAAATAAGTAGCTGTGAGGCAGCTACGAAATGGGAGTTTGATAAAATATAGAATAAAGATACACAAACAAGAACTAGTCCCAATGAAAAAGCAGAAAAAATCGGATTCGTAAAGAATACTACTCCTAGACTTCCTAATATGAGACCTGATCCAAGAAAGATTAAAATAAAATCATGTAGCGATTCGGACAAATCCATTATATGTAAAATAAAAGATAAATAGAAATTTCATGACCTTATTGATATGACCAGGAAAAAACTTGTTAAATACGAAAATTATCTGTGCATAGAAATTCACCAAATCCTAAGATAAGATATGTGAATTGTTATTAGGTACAGTTGTTATAGAATCAATGGAATTTCATTCTTTTCTTTATGCCAAAGAGTCATTTCAAAAAAATAGAATATCTTTTTTTTTATTCTATATATAGAGAAATTCAATTATTTTTGTGAAGAATTTTGAAATCATTTTATTTGAATTGTTCGAATTGTATAATCATCAATTACTGATACTGGTAAACGACCCAAAGCAATTAGATTATAATTCAATTCGTGGCGATCATAAGTTGAAAGTTCATATTCTTCGGTCATTGATAAACAATTTGTTGGACAATACTCAATACAGTTACCACAAAATATACAGATTCCAAAATCAATACTGTAATTAAGCAACCGTTTTTTTCGAATATCAGTTTCTAGTTTCCAATCAACAATGGGTAGATCTATAGGACAGACACGAACACATACTTCACAAGCAATGCATTTATCAAATTCAAAATGTATTCGACCGCGAAAACGTTCTGATGAGATTATTTTTTCATAAGGATATTGAATAGTTACGGGTAACCTATTTGCATGAGATAAGGTAATCATGAGACCTTGACCAATATATCTAGCAGCTCGTATTATTTGTTCACTATAATTTATGAATTCAGTTACCATAAGGAACATATCGTGAATAGCTCTGAATATTTTTTTTCTTTCTCTTGTTTAAAACAAGTTCTGAATTTTGAATATAGAAGGTCCACATTTTTTTTACAGTGAAAACAGTTGAGACGACGTTGTTAATAATAGATTACCAAGAGAAATGGGTAAAAGAAACTTCCACCCAAGATTTAATAATTGATCTATTCGTAGCCTAGGCAAAGTCCATCTTGTTGTGATAGAAACGAATATGAATAAATAAGTTTTAACTAGTGTAATAAAGATACCAATTATCGTTACAAAAACTCCGTATGTTTTATTTATTTGAAAAAAATTAGAAACGAAGATGTACGGAATAGAGAAATTTGAACCACCAAAATAAAGAACTGTTACAAATAAGGAAGAAACGAATAGGTTTAAATAGGAAGCAACATAAAATAAACCAAATTTGATACCGGAATATTCGGTTTGATAACCCGCTATTAGTTCTTCTTCCGCTTCTGGTAAATCAAAAGGTAATCTTTCACATTCTGCTAGGGAAGAGATTAGAAAAACGAGGAAACCCATAGGTTGCCGCCACAAATTCCATCCCCAAAAACCATATTTGGATTGTGCATCAACTATATCAACTGTACTTAAACTGTTAGATAATCCTAGTCGGTGATGACATTACTGTTACCATCTCTATTACAGAACCGTACATGAGATTTTCATCTCATACGGCTCCTTTAAAGCCTTAAAAAAATATAAGAACCCGGCCAATTATTTCTCCCTTGATATATCCCTAAGATAGATAAGATTCTATTTTCTCGGACGGTTCTGAATTAGACCCATGGAATTCTGTCTGTTCTAAAAAAAATTTTTAAATGAATACACACTTATTTAAAAAATAAAAACATTTGCACATTTATTGAATTTCTTTAGATAAATAAAAAATACAAAAGGTACTTCTGAATTGATCTCATCCTTTAAAAAATTCAAAATTAAATTTGTTGAGTAATAACTTAATTTCATTTTTGCATAAAATACTCTTTTAAAATTATCAAGAACTCCCACATCATTTTCGATTCCGAAAAATAATTAGATGTTCTTTTTTTAAATTATGATTATCTCCATAAATATGGAGTATATAAGACAAAAAAGAAAAAGGAGATCACTTTTACCTCTTATCTTATTCCTTTTTGTGCAAGCAAAAGGGGACTTCAAAAAATTAAAGGATTATTTCGTTCCTGATAGTTATTTATTCAATCAATGGATGGAAGTATACTCTAGATCGGAATTGGGGGGAGTACTGCCTTATTTTTTCTACCAACTTCAAGTCCCCATTAGTATTCTTTTTATATTATACATAAATTGGATAATTTAAAAAAGAAATATACGTTACTAATCTTTTGTGTATTTTGGTGTTTCTAGCCATCCATTAATTTTTTTTATTATATTAATGCCTTTTTTTAATTTTGTTAATATATGTATGCTAATTCATACAAATGATATTGAAAATTTGAAAAAGGTTGGTCTTTTGCGTCCGCTTCAAGACAGGATTACTAATCAACAAATCTTGGGAAAAACAACCACTTCTATACATAGAATATAATATATAGAATCTAATTCTAGAATTTCATTGATTTTTTCACCTTATTCTTATACATAGAAAATTAGACTCAATATTTTTACTGCAATTTGAAATCATCATACTTTCTCTATAAGTAATAGAGTATTCTATAAATTATATTCAAAAAAAGCTGTTTTATTGCACTCATATAACTATCTGATTCAATTATTCAATCCAAATGCGAAAAGAATATATATATATTCTTTATAGATTCTTTTTGTACTTTAAATATAAGGAGAGGCTTATAAGAAATAGTATCAAAAAATTTATGTCTCAACGAAGCACACATAGAGATATCGATAACACACATAGAGTTAATGGTATTTCATAACTAATTGATTGAGCAGCTGCTCGTAGACCACCCAAAAAGGAATATTTATTATTTGACCCATATCCTGACATAAGAAGTCCAATGGGGGCAATACTCGAAATAGCAATCCATAAAAAAACACCAATATTCAGATCAGATAAAACAAAGTTATAGCCAAAAGGAATTACTGAATAGCTTATTATAATGGATATGACTGAGATAGATGGGCCGAAACTAAATAAACGAATATCTCCTCTAGATGGAATAAGATTCTCTTTAAAAAGTAATTTTGTTCCGTCTGCTAGAGCTTGAAGAACTCCAAAAGGACCGGTGTATTCAGGTCCAATACGCTGTTGTATCCCTGCAGATATTTCTCTTTCTAACCATACAATTGCTAGTACACTTATAGTAATTCCTAATATCAAAATAAAAATAGGCACAAATACCCAAAGAATTCCATATATCTCTTTCAAAAATTGCAATCTGAAAAAAAAATGTATATCTTGTATTTCTGTTAAATCAATTATCATTTCAACGATCAACTTCTCCCATAATAATATCTATGCTACCTAGTATTGTCATAATATCGGCCAATTTCATTCTTTTAACTAATTGAGGAAGAATTTGCAAATTTATAAAACCGGGCGGATGAATTTTCCATCTCCAAGGAAAACCATTTTGATCCCCTATTAGAAAAATCCCTAATTCTCCCTTGGGGGCTTCAACTCTTACATAAAGTTCTTGTTTTGGCAATTCAAAACTCGGAGACGATTTTTTACTAATAAATCGATACTCAAACTCATTCCATTCTGGCTCTTTTTCTCTATCAAAGCAGCGGATTTCTAAATTTTCATATGGACCGCCGGGAAGTCCTTCCAAAGCCTGTTGAATAATTTTTATGGATTCTATCATTTCACCAATTCGAACTAAATAACGAGCTAATGAATCTCCTTCTTTTTGCCATTGAACTTCCCAATGAAATTCTTCGTAACATTCATAATTATCCACTTTACGTAGATCCCATTGTATTCCGGAAGCCCGAAGCATCGGTCCTGATAAACCCCAATTAATAACTTCTTTTACATCAACAACACCGACGCCCTCAACCCGTTCTAAAAAAATAGGATTTCGCGTAATAAGTTTTTGATATTCAGCAATACTTGTTAAAAAATAATCGCAGAAATCATAACATTTATCTATCCAACCATAAGGTAGATCAGTCGCTACCCCTCCGATACGAAAAAAATTATGCATCATTCTCATACCTGTGGCAGCTTCAAATAGATCATATATTAATTCTCTTTCTCTGAAAATATAGAAAAAAGGTGTTTGTGCACCAATATCTGCCATAAAAGGTCCTAGCCATAGTAGGTGAGAAGCTATACGGCTTAACTCCAACATTATTACTCGGATATAGCTGGCTCTTTTAGGTACTTGAATATTTCCCAACTGTTCTGGTCCATTTACAGTTATTGCTTCTGTGAACATTGTAGCTAAATAGTCCCAACGTGTTACATAAGGCAGATATTGTATAATTGTTCGGTTTTCCGCTATTTTTTCCATTCCTCTGTGTAAATAACCCAATATCGGTTCACAATCAATAACATCCTCACCATCTAGAGTAACAATAAGTCTAAGAACACCGTGCATTGATGGGTGGTGAGGCCCCATATTGACTATCATGAAGTCCTTTCTTTTCGTTGAGATATTCATAGGTTTTTGCTCGATTTATTCTTTTATGAATCGCTTAAAAAAAAAGTTCATCCAAATTCAAGATCTAATAAATCGAATAATTGAAAATTACTCTTCAATTTAACGAATTTGTGACTGCCGAATATTAAACTGATTGATTAATTTTTTATACCGTATTCCATCTTTCTTTGACAAATAAGACAGTAATCTTTGCCGTTTTCCCAAAATTTTACGTAAACCTGTTTGGGATGAGTAGTCTTTTCGGTGCAATTCAAAATGTGAAGTAAGTCTTCGTATTCTATTGGTAAATTTGAATATTTGAAATTCAACCAATCCCGGTTTTTTTTCCTTTTTTTTCTTGTGAAATAACAGGTATAAATGACTTTTTTACCATAAAAAAATAAAAGTTTTTCCTTCTCCTCGATTTTTATAGATATTTTTATTGATCAGTAATTAGAATGACACTCATTTTTAATTTTTTGATAGAAATCCGAAATCTAATTTTTTTGATAACTGAAATCAATCCAATTGAAATAGAGAATTTAAATAGATATAGTATAAAGGAGACTAGTTTGATATATAAAAAAGAATTGTATACATTACATTAGATAAAAAAAGATAATTTTGTTAATGCTTTTTTTTTATGTATACATCATTGAATTAAAATCAATGCCATACCAAAATACGTGTATTTGTTTAACCTATGTATCTATCTATAGATAGATACATATGCTAAATAGAAAACAAAATTAGATTAACGAATTTTCACACGCGGATACATATGTATCCTTACTATACTGAAACGGCTTCCATTATGGGTATTAAACCAATAACGATTTATACAAGCTAAATCTTCTAATCGATATTTTGGCCAAAGAAAAATTTTGAAATTCATTAGTTTTTTTTTCTCTTTCTCATTTCTTTTTTTAGTCAAAACTTTAAAACAATTTTGGACTTTATTTTCATTATAAAATATTGTGTTTCTATGCATACTATTTATATTATTTGGATCTAAACAAATTCTAATTCTCAACTCTCTACGACGTCTAGCAGATAAAATGTTTTCAGGAACAAGTAAATTAAATTTCTCGTTTTCTTTGTTTTCTGTTATCTTTTGATCTTTTGTTCTTGTAATGTATTTATCAAAAAATTTCTTATTAACATGAATTTTTTCTGAGTATTTTTTATAAATTTTGCGTTTATTCTTATGAATTAATGAAAAACCCATCATTTTATACTTAAAAAATTGTTTATTATTTTTTCTAGACAGGCGAACTGGTTCGATAACAAATAGTTCTTTTTTCCTAAATTTATTATTTTTCTTTTTCCTTAAGCCTGAAAGAGTTAAATTCGTCTGTTTTTGAATCATCATAATATCTAGACCTAGTTCTCCTCTTTGAATAGAGGCTATAGTAATTTTTCTTAAATTTGTCAATCTAATAAGGAGACAATATACTTTTACATTGTTAAATATTTTTTGACCTAAGAAATTTTTCCAGTTTAAATGGAAATTCAAAAAATTTCTTACTAAGAATTGAAGTTCTGCCTCCATATTGTTCTTGGGTTTTTTTTTCGATGTTCTAAAAACATCTATTTTTTTTTTCTTTCTAGTAATATTCTTTTCACTAACATTTTTATTTCCTTTAGAATGTAAAAAAAGAGAATGTAAATAAAGTAATTTTATTGGTATAATTTGCGAGTTACCCCTAAATGTATTATAAAATATCACAAATTTGGAAAAGAACCAAAATTCCGGATTGCATATGGAACGATTTAGTATTTTTCTATTGATTCCCGTCCAATCCAAATATTTTCTATCCGGATTTATAATAATAGTATCTTCTGCTATATAATTCTTGATAAAAATATTACTTATTCTATCAAATAAGTCTTTTTTATATGTATTGTAATTAGAAGAAATCATTGTGTTTTTATTTGATTGAAATAGGGATCTATATCGATAAATATATGAGTCTTTCTTATTTGCATAATTCATAAAATTATAGGATAAAAGATCGTATTTATATTGTTTTCTAATTTTTTTTTTTAATGGGATTCCTTGTTGTTCTTTGTAAAGAATTAATGGGCTTTTTCCATATGAATCCCATTTGGTTAAATTTTTATTTTGAGTTACACCACATTTAGTGATTCTATTTCTCCATTTTTGTGATACTAATTTTGACCAGCTACTGTTAGATAAGTTATATTGATAATAATTATTCTTTAACCAATTTGTCCATTGATTTAGTTCAGAATTGAGCAGGTTATTTTGTTTTCTTTTAGAATGAACTATTCCTTGTGCTCCAAAAAAAGAATCCTTTATTTCATTTTTCAGAAAAAAAAAATTTTTATTATATTGAAAAAGAAGTCTTAACTTATATATGTTTATGTTAATAATTCGGGTTTGTAACAAATTTAAAAATACATATGGTTGTGACAAAAAGGAGACATCAAAATAATTATGTGAATTCGCATTCTTATTCTTATTATTAAAATATTTGTGTAATTTTAAAAGAAAGGGAATTATACTTTGATTTGTTTTATAACTTCTTTCTGTATTTGGTTCATTATCGTAAAGCCATTTATTTAAAAATTTTTTTGTTGATTCAAGAAAAAGTTGTAGCTGGATTTTCGGAATACAAATGATATATAGAAAGATATCTATGTATATTTTTTTCATCAAAAATTGAAAAAAAGAATGTGATTTTTTAGTTAAGCTAATATTTCTTCTTTGGAATATCTGCAAAATTTTTTTTTCGAATTCTATCCTTTTACTATCATAAATTTTTTTCTTCGAATGAATATTTGTCTCGCGAATTCCAAGTCCTCTTTTCTTTTCTTCTTTTTTCATTTTTTCTATTTTTTTAATAACTACTTTTCTCTTAGTATTGAGATCCTTTATAGATTTTTTTTTCAATGAAAAATTTGTCGACTTTATCGATTGAATTGAAATGGTTGCTTCAGAAATCATTGAATTATTCTTCCAAATTGTTGAATATTTTTTGTTTTCGCTCAATTCATCGAGTTTTGGGGGTTTCCTTTTAATAAAAAAATATTTTAAATTTAAAAATTCTTGTTTTTTTTTCGTGAGGAATACTATACTTTTTCTAATAATTTCAAGAATACTTTGGATGATCCCTTTTGCTTTTTCTATTACGATATTTAGAAACAGTTTGAATTTTTCACTTAAAACTTTTAGAACTAGAAAAGTGAAAAATTCAAATTTTTTCTTTTTTTTTTTTAGTTCTTTTAAAATGGGGTCGAAAAAGGAAAGTGGATTTTTCGTGGAACTAGAAAAAGGCAATTCAACTTCCATCCCCCAAACTGTTAAAAAACAAAAGTTCTTTTTTTTCTTTGAATTTTTTTTGTTTTCATTACATCGTATTTTAGATTTATGCCAAGGTTTTAGACGAAAAGGAAATAATATTTTTATCTGAATCCCATCTGTTAGCCATTTTTGCGGAAACTCTCTTTCGGATAATTGAACGCCGTTATACGTGCATTTAATATATATTTCTCTCTTCCAATCCATATAATCTTCAGACCATTCTGGAATTTGAAAAAATAGTATACGAATTGTATTTTTAATTATTATAAATGAAGGTAATAGAATATATTTCCTAATAAAGCATTGGGTTATTAATAAAACACCTCTTATTACTTGAGCAAATATAATGCTATCCCAGGCTTCTGCTATTTCTATACGTTTTCTTTCTGCATTTTCCTTTTTTGCTTCCTCCTCTTTTTTTTTCGGACTTTTTTTTGTTTTTTCCTCTATAGAACCTAAAATTTGAAATTCTGTCTTTTTACGAATCCAAATATTTAACATAAAAAATCTTTTCATTGATTTTAAACTATGAAAAGAAAAGAATATTGATTTTTCAATTTTATCCAAAAAAAGCGGCGAATGCACCCTTTTTTGAAAAAATTTCCAAGTAACTGTTTTCCGTCTTTGAGCACGGATAGATCCTTTGATTATGTCTCTTCGAAAATCCGATTGTTGGGAATAACGTCTTAAAGCCAATTCGTTTTTTTGTTCATTATTTTCAGTATCTCCACGATCACGATAAGTCTTGTATTTTTTAAAAAATTTATCTTTATTAGTCAAAATGACTACACGTTTGCCTTTTCTAGAACGAATTTGAGAATTATCTGCTTCAATTTTTCCACCTAGTTGTTCTAATTCGTCCATCAATTTGTATGACCACCGAGGTACTTTTTTACAGATTTCGTTTCTTTTAATAGACTTAGTGTTCTTTCGATTTACTTTTCTTTTTTCGTTCAAATCAGTTGTAATTGCATCAAATAATATTTTGATTATTTGTTTTTTTTCTGCGTCATAATTATAATTCATTTTTACTTGTTCAGGTTCTGTAAATAAATAAGGTACGTGCGAATTTAAGCTTGACACTAATGAAAATTGACTGATTAGATTAAAAAGAAATGTAGTTACTAATAATTTTTTATCAAATGTTTTTCTATTTTCCTCTAATTTTGGAGAATTACTATTATTCTTTTTAGAAATCTTATTATAAAGAAAGATATCTTGAATTTTATTTATAAAAATGTTATTTTTTTTGTAAGTTTTTTCATGTTGGATTGAGGTTGAAAAACCGTTTTTTATTTGTCCACGGAAGGGTCCGTTTAACAAAGGATCTTTTCTTTTAGTTAAATATTTTTTTTTAGTTTCATCATCACAAAATCGAATTCTATTTTCGAATATATCGAGAGAAATCAATTTCTTATCTATCAGTTTTGTGCGATTTATAAATTCATTGCTCAATTTGTTTATTTTTTCTTCATTCCTATAGTACGAATCATTATACAAATCATCAGAGGAAATTTTCTTTTTTGTGAAGAAATCTATTTTTGTTTCCATCAGTTTTTCAAAACTTGATAAATTTTGTGGATACGTAAAAGATATTTTTTCTCTTCCATCACGTTGATATGTATGAAAAAAAAATTCTGAAATTTCATTTTTTACCATGTTTTCAAATTCATTATTTTTTATATATCGAAATGGACGCTTCCATCGTTTATAATTGAAAAGAATATTTATAAGAGGTTTTTGTAACATATCTTTATCTTTTTTTTTTCCTTTTTTAGAAATTTCATTGCTTTGTTTACTTTCTAATACTAATAGTTTTTTATTAAAAAAGGGGAGAGGTGTTCTTCCTAAATAATATAAACAGGTAACAAATAAGAAAAAAGCAAAGATTTTAAACATATAATTTCTAAATTCTGACAGAATGTCTTTTTTTGATTGAATACGGACATTAGATTTAATCCAATTATTTTGCTGTATGCAGATTAATAAAAATTCAATCCATTTTATAAAAAAAGTATGACCTATTATCCAACCAATAAAACTACTTGTTAAAAATAGCAATTTATTGTTACATCGAAACAAATAAATATTGATGAATCTCATGAATATGGAACTCGGTAAGAAAAGGGGATTTAAAAATTGAAAAAGAAGATTCTGAAAGAATCTTCTTTGAATACTAAAATTACGTATTGAATTTGGATTCTTGTATCCATAATTCAAAAAGTTTTTTTGACTATTGCCGAAGAACTGAAATAAAAGATAGGGTATAGCTATGACAGTTATTGTATGGGGTCTACCCAATGCTAAATGCAAAGGCGCATAATAGATAGACATGAACATTATGAGCTGTCCCGTAATAAACCCAGTTGTTGCTGCTATTTTCTTCTCGGTTCCTTCTTCCACAAGTCTAGCTCGAAGAAGGAAGAGATAAGAGGGCCCTATGGAAAATGTGGTCATAAATCCATAATAGAGTCCGACCACAACTATCGAATTCATTATCTTCATGCATAAGAATACTAGATTCTCCAGTATAAAAGATTGAAAAATCATCTCAAACCTCTCTTTTTCTTTTCTATTGCAATTTTTGGATTATTATATAACGATTTTTCAATTTTCAATTTTGCATAATTTTCCATTTATAGAAATAGATAGACTAGAAATAGAAACGACATCTCTTATCTCAATAACACCAAAGATAGGGATATTAAATGAATGGAATTAGTTTATGGATGTAATATAATGAAATAGAGCCAGTTTGAGGTTCCCTATGAAATGAGGCATGGAAGGGAGCCGCTGTGAAGAAATTTGACGAGTTACGAAGGAAACTTCGAGTTCCTATTGGTCATGGGTTGAGAACGGGAATTGAACTCTATGAGATCGAATTTCCCGTTGTTCCTCAGTAGCTCAGTGGTAGAGCGGTCGGCTGTTAACTGACTGGTCGTAGGTTCGAATCCTACTTGGGGAGATTGAATTGATTCCGAAATCTGTAATTCGGAATGAAAGGGTTTGCTTTGACCGTTAAGAAGAGTAGATAACTCGTTTCCCTTGTCTTTGTTTCTATTGTATTCTATCTCATCGTATCCCATTCTGTTCTGCGATATTTGAGAATCGCCGTCAATACCCCGGTGTAGGTTCGGGATACTCATTTGTTCGACAGTCCGGGGCTATTTAAACCAACCAATTAAGAATTCTTAGATATACTGGTACTAGCAGTAGCAAGTGCATCTTTGATGCATTCATCAATTTTCCCGAGAAGCAATTACCACTAGCAAACATATTAATGATGAGGAACGCTTTTTTGTGCTATGCT
>NW_028196901.1:0-35000 GCF_037176805.1 Vigna unguiculata
AATATCTAAATACATGTTTTATTTTGTTTTATAATCCATAATTGTAGCAATGAAAAAAAATCCTCCCCAAAATACAAAATGATAATGAAGTGATTACAAATATCTATGACCCATATTCACTATAAAGGACCAGAAATGCCTTGCTTACGTATCATTGAAAAGTGCATTAACATAAATACAGCAGTAAGAAGAGGTAATACAAAAGTATGCAAACTATAAAAACGAGTTAAGGTAGATTGGCCCACACTGGAACTTCCGCGTAATAATTCTACCAAAGACGATCCTATTACAGGAATAGCTTCGGGTACGCCTGTTACTATTTTTACTGCCCAATAACCAATTTGATCCCAAGGTAAGGAATAACCAGTTACACCAAAAGATGCAGTTAATACAGCCAAAACTACACCCGTAACCCAAGTTAATTCGCGAGGTTTTTTAAAACCACCTGTAAGATACACACGAAATACGTGTAGAATCATCATTAAGACCATCATACTTGCCGACCATCGATGAACTGATCGGATTAACCAACCAAAATTAGCTTCAGTCATTATATATTGAACAGAAGCAAAAGCTTCAGTAACGGTTGGGCGATAATAAAAAGTCATAGCAAATCCTGTTGCTACTTGGACTAAAAAACAAGTAAGTGTAATTCCCCCTAAACAATAAAATATGTTCACATGAGGCGGAACATATTTACTGGTTATATCATCGGCAATCGCCTGAATTTCAAGACGTTCTTCGAACCAATCATAAACTTTATTGAGATAGGTAACCCAAAGGAACCCCCCCAGAGAACCGTATATGCGAATTTCATCTCGTACGGCTCAAACAAAAATACCCAAATATTGATTGTAACAAAAACAGATATCCGTAATAGAAAGTTTGAAACTGCTTTATTTAATCCTATGATTCTAATTTTCTCTTACGATAAAAAAGAAATAAAAATCCGAAAGCTATTCTTTTTTGTTATAATGCCAAAATATCAAGTCGGCGCACCCGTCTTTATCGTGATCTTTTAAGGCCTCTTGAATATTCTTTACTTCTTTTTATTTGTATAATGTGAATTTACTGCTGTCTTCTTTATTCTTGAATTTTTATTATTGATAAGGATTCTCTTGTTAGGACCATATGAATGAATAAAAAAAACCTCAGATTCATACTAGAACCACGATGATTCAAAACAATTTTTAATCGAAGTCCAAAAATTCCCTGAGTAAGAATTGCTGGATCATCACTTCTTCAATGAATAGATAAAATATAATGAAAAAATTCAAGGAAAGGTTTGTCCTTTGCTCAAAATAAAGACAAACTGGAGAAGCTTGAAAGAATCAAAATTTTTCAATATATTTTTAGAACTCTTTGAAAAGGTTTTTAAATCCAGTTGCGAGGTCTAAATATTTAGTATGAATCATAGTATTAAGATTTTTAGAATCTATTTTCTATATTCCGTGCTCCAGATACTAGATTAAATATCTGACGGAATAAAACCATCTATATCAAGATGACAGACCCATTTTATGTTCTGTACTTTCAATAGGACCAATTAAAACAAGTCACACACTCATATTCCG
The DNA here is from genome assembly GCF_037176805.1 of Vigna unguiculata. Taxonomy (NCBI): domain Eukaryota; kingdom Viridiplantae; phylum Streptophyta; class Magnoliopsida; order Fabales; family Fabaceae; genus Vigna; species Vigna unguiculata. The sequence goes on from NW_028196901.1 coordinate 1,575, forward strand.
GAAATACAGAAACAAAGAAATTCTACGATCAAACTACCACATCAACATGGAATAGACTAAGAAACAATAAGAAACCTAAAGGCTTCACTTTCTATAAACTAATTACTCGATTCTTGTGAATCTAATTGATAGAAATTCCGTCCAATAAAATGGACGAATTATAAATCTCCAAAATAATAGATAGAAATATCGCAAATAGAGCCATTGCAACACCCATCAAAGGAGTAGTTCCCCACCCCGGGGCTACTTTACCATATTCTGAATTTAAAGGTTTCAATAAATTCCCTACAACAGTTCGTCTTGGACCAGATCTAGAATTATCCTCAACGGTTTGCGTAGCCATAAATACTCTTTTTTATTCATTTAGATCTGTTGACTTTGTATACCATTCCGCTGTAAATATAAGGATCTTATCCTATAGATCTATTGTGATCTGGAAACTTTAGAATTAAAATAATGGAAACAGCAACTCTAATTGCCATCTCTATATCTGGTTTACTTGTAAGTTTTACTGGGTATGCCTTATATACTGCCTTTGGGCAACCCTCCCAACAACTAAGAGATCCATTTGAAGAACATGGGGACTAGTTGAAGTAATGCGCCCTCCCTATTGGGGGCTCATTACTTCAATTAAGATAATAAAAAATTATTTGACCTTTTTCGTCGGAACTTTAGGAGGTTCTCTAAAAAAAATCGCGAAAAAAATAATTCCTAAAGTTGAGACTAAGAGGAATGTATAAACCAAAGCTTCCATAAATTTAATCGTGGTTTACAATTATAGCTTTCATACCTGTTTCTTGGGGTGGGGCTCTTTTCGAAAAGAAAAAAAAGAATAAATGCAATGATTCCAATCAAGATTTATCTAGTTCTTTATATGAAATTCAAAATTATAAAAAAGTAGAAAAGAACAAAAGAATGTTATACTACCTGTCTTCTTGTAGTTGGATCTCCAAGTTTTTGGAATGCTCCAAATTCTACTTGAGCATCTAAATCTGGGTCGATACCAGCAAAAACATCTCTGAACAAAGTTCTAGAACCATGCCAAATGTGCCCGAAAAAGAATAGCAGAGCAAATGAAGCATGCCCAAAAGTAAACCAACCCCTTGGACTGCTACGAAAAACACCATCTGATTTCAAAGTAGCACGATCTAATTCAAAAATTTCCCCCAATTGAGCACGTCTAGCATATTTTTTCACAGTAGCGGGATCACTATAACTTACTCCATTAAGCTCACCACCATAGAACTCAACAGTTACACCTACTTGTTCGACACTATATTTCGATTCTGCTCTTCGAAAAGGAACATCGGCTCTAACAATTCCGTCCCCATCTACTAAAACAACTGGAAATGTTTCAAAAAAAGTAGGCATACGACGTACAAAAAGCTCATGTCCTTCTTTATCTCGAAAAATGGGATGTCCTAACCAACCGACGGCTATTCCATCTCCATTGTCCATTGAACCAGCTCTAAATAACCCCCCTTTTGCTGGATTATTTCCGATGTAATCATAAAAAGCTAATTTTTCAGGAATTTTAGACCAAGCTTCTGATAAATTTTGATTTTCGGCTAGCCCAGCACCAACTCTTCGATATATTTCTTGCTGGAAGTATCCCTGATCCCATTGATACCGAGTAGGACCAAATAATTCAATGGGGGTTGTTGCTGAACCATACCACATAGTTCCAGCAACGACAAAAGCTGCAAAAAAGACAGCAGCAATACTGCTAGAAAGGACAGTTTCAATATTTCCCATACGTAATCCTTTATACAGACGTTGGGGTGGACGCACACTAAGATGGAAAAGACCCGCTAATATGCCCAACGTTCCTGCCGCAATATGATGAGAAGCTATCCCCCCCGGAACAAAAGGATCAAAACCTTCCACACCCCACGCGGGATTTACGGATTGTATCCTTCCAGTTAGTCCATAAGGATCAGACACCCATATTCCGGGACCATACAATCCTGTTACATGAAATGCGCCAAAACCAAAACAAGCCACCCCTGCAAGAAATAAATGAATTCCAAAAATTTTTGGCAAATCCAAAGAAGGTTTTCCAGTACGTTCATCACAAAAGATTTCTAGATCCCAATAAACCCAATGCCAAATAGCCGCTAAAAAGCACAAGCCTGAAAACACTATATGTGCTCCGGCCACACCTTCGTAACTCCAAATACCCGGATTCGTTATAGCCCCTCCTGTGATATTCCAACCGCCCCACGAATTAGTTATTCCTAAACGAGTCATGAAAGGTATAACGAACATACCCTGTCTCCACATTGGATCAAGAACAGGATCAGAGGGATCAAAAACTGCTAATTCATATAGAGCCATCGAACCGGCCCAACCAGCAACTAGAGCTGTGTGCATTATATGAACAGAAAGCAAACGGCCCGGATCATTTAAAACAACAGTATGAACACGATACCAAGGTAAACCCATGAAAAAATACCCCTTCAACAAAAAATAGACACTATGTAACTTTATTGCACTGGAAAAAAATGAATATAGCCTTTCAGTAGATTCTCTTGGAAAATGGAACAATCATATTTGTCGAAATCAAAGAAACAGATTTATTCTATACCGGATAAGTAACAATACGCAATGGTGGGGAGACGAAAGGGGTTGACAACTTTCTCTATGACTATTTAAATAAGTAAATGCAGACATATTCGCTTATCACCCCAATGACCCATTTATAACAACTCGACTTTATTTAGTCTTCTTTTTTATAAAAAAAAGCAATATTAATATAAAATCAAGTAAATCTTTTTTAACACGATAAGCTAATTCTTACGTTTCCACACTAAAGTGAGATATATGACTTTATTATTTGTCCATTTTATGCCCATTGGTGTTCCAAGAGTACCCTTTCGAACCCCCGGGGATAAAGATGCATCTTGGGTTGATATATAGTGCGACTTGTCAGATATAGTAGGTTATATGGGATTTACCCGTTTTCTCCCCCGATCGAGATATCCCCGCTTTCACCCCCAAAAGAGAATGATGAAATCATAAAGATAAAAAAATGGGGAGCGTGAAGTGTAATGAAGTACTATTCTATCGATTTTTTCATTTTTAGATAAAATTTCCAGATTATTACTCGAAATTATGAATAATTTATGGTTGGCTTAATTGGACCAATAAAATCAAGTACCCAGGCTCTGTGTAGAAAAAACCAATTGGTAATATTTCTACGATCACTACTTCTATCATATCTATATATTGTATTTTACAAAAAACATTAATAAATTCAGAAAAGGAAGAAGTTCTAACAAAAATACATAGTTTTGGACTATTTGTTCTATATGTGCAAATCCAAATCGGGCAGATCTTTACTCAGAGTAGAAAAGAAACCTAAAAGAATTGAAAAAGTCCATTCAGAAACAAGAAAATTACATTGTGATTCGGCTTCGATCTCGATGAAAGCAATACATCAATGAGAAGATAGTTCACTAAATTAAGTATATTCTTCTTTTTTTTTAGTTCGAAGAAATCCATTAGAAAAAGAGAAAGATTAAAATCGACACATTGATTCCTTTTTTGCTTATATAATTTTTGATGAACTGTATGCATCAAAAGGTGCATGTACGGCTTTTAAGGAAAAAATGGAATCCTAATCAATCGACTTTATCGAGAAAGATTACTTTTTTTAGGTCAAGATGTTGATAGTGAAATATCGAATCAACTTATTAGTATTATGATATATCTGAGCATAGAGAAAGAGAATAAAGAATTGTCTCTGTTTATAAACTCTCCGGGGGGGTGGGTAATACCTGGAATAGCTATTTATGATACTATGCAATTTGTACAACCAGATGTACAGACAGTATGTCTGGGATTAGCTGCTTCAATGGGATCCTTTCTTTTGGCAGGAGGCACAATTACCAAACGTCTTGCATTTCCTCACGCTTGGCGCCAATGATTCTTTTCTTTGAGAATATATAGAATAGATATCTATCTATATATACTATACCTTCGCCATAAAAACCAAAGTAATAATAGCATGGTATTTTGAATTCCATATGCAATTTTTTTGAATCATTTAATTATATATAGAAAGAGTAGTATGAAAAAGAGGGTATTTTCCATTTTATCTGATCTATAAGAAACCTAGTTTCATTTTAGTAGTGTCGCATACTTTTTTGTTTTTTTTCATACCAGAAAGCTTGTAACAATTTTTATTTGAATCAGAAGAAAACTTAATATATGAAAAAAAAAAGAAACTTTTGGATTGTTGAATACCAAAATGATATAAAAAACAACGGAACCATCGTAGTATTTAAAAATAGATTCAAAAAGAAAGTTGGTTATTCTATTGTTTATTATTTAAGGATCCGGATCCAAAAGACCTAGTAGATTTTGTACTTCTTTTTTCTTTGATAGAAAAAAAGAAATTTGTAAATGTAGAAACAAAATTCATCGAAGAAAATACTCTACTCTATCCATAGAGGAAAAAATGAATTGCATAAGTACAAAAGCCGTATGCATCAATACGCAGAAAATGCTTGTACGGTTATTGAATATACTTTTTGCCCTTTATCTTATTTGTCTTTGTCCCTTTTCTGTTACCTTTATTTTGGGAATAAAGACAATCTTTAGCAATCTACCAATATAGTAAAAAGAATTCTAAAAAGATTTATCAAGATAAGGGAAATACTACTTAAGTGATATAATCAGGGTAATGATCCACCAACCTGCTAGTTCTTTTTATGAGGCACAAGCGGGAGAATTTGTCCTGGAAGCGGAAGAGCTACTGAAAATGCGTGAAACTATCACAAGGGTTTATGTACAAAGAACGGGCAAACCTTTATGGGTTATATCGGAAGACATGGAAAGGGATGTTTTTATGTCAGCAGCAGAAGCCCAAGCTCATGGAATTGTAGATCTTGTAGCAGTTGAATAAAAAATTGGTGGCAAAGGTTATTCTAATTAAATACAAGATTGGAAATTTAATTTTTTACTCTATCTTACTTTACATTTTAAAATAAAATCTCTAAGAGTTAATCTATTAATATAGTATATATAATTAATATAGGCTATAAATAAGGAATATAGAATATAAGTAATTCACGGTTAGGATAGATCTAAACCTGCTCATTATACAAAAATATAGATATATATAGTACGACTTACCATGCCAACTATGAAACAACTTATTAGAAACACAAGACAGCCAATCCGAAACGTCACAAAATCCCCAGCTCTTCGGGGATGCCCTCAACGTCGAGGAACGTGTACCAGGGTGTATGTGCGACTCGTTCAGCTTAAATACTAAGAAAAAACAAATTAAAATTTTTCAGTATTGGTAATCAGTTAAGATAGTGTGAATGCAAAAACTACATTCACACTATCTTAACTTAATATATAATTCTTTTCTATATAATTATATAATTCTTTACATTCTTCTATCTTGTATAAAATTTATGGTTTCGATTGGTGCAAAACCAATAATACACATTTGCAATTTCATATGAGAAGGACTTTCCCATCGGTAACAAAAAAAAGTTACCCGTTAAGCGGAGAAAATACTATTTCAATTAAAAATAAAGTATGTCCTTAATGAATGTATTTTGATGGATTTTGTAAGAATGGAATAAGAGGGTCAGCTACCCAGCAAATTTTCATAATTAAATACCGTTACTATAGAATTAGATTTGGTTGTGAAAAAACCTACTTACTCAATATTGCATGGGTAGAGCCACAGAGTGTGAACTGTACAAGTTAACAATAACATTCATTAAATGAATCAAAAATGAAAATAAAAAGGCTCCGGTGTATAGAGAGGACCTGGTCATTTCTAAAAAAAATCATAGAAACGAAGGAACCCACCAATTCATTATAAAAATATGTGTCCTATTTCATTTACTATTTTTATTTTATTTGATATCTAGTATCTATACAATTTCTGATTTTGAGGTTAAATGTTTAATATAAAAAATCGTGGTTGGGGCGGTTATAGTAGCAAGAGCCGTTGGAATTTTTTTTTATACATCGGAAGAATCCATTTTTGTTATTAATAGACTAGGAAGAAAAAAAGAATAACTGAAAAATGAAAAAGTTATTCCTGAAAATATCATTTATTAAATGACCAGAATTAAACGAGGATATATAGCTCACAAACGGAGGACAAAAATTCGTTTATTCGTATCAAGTTTTCGCGGAGCTCATTCAAGACTTACCCGAACTATTACTCAACAGAAATTGAAAGCTTTAGTTTCGGCTCATCGGGATAGAGATAGGAAAAAAAGAGATTTTCGTGGTTTATGGATTAGTCGAATAAATGCAGTAATTCGCGAGAATCAAAAAGTATCTTATATTTATAATAATTTAATGAATAGTCTATACACCAAGCAATTGCTTCTTAATCGTAAAATAGTTGCACAAATTGCTATATTAAAAGAGAATTGTCTTTTTATGATTGCCGATAATATCATAAAAACTTAAAACCCCTTATTTACTGCAGGAAGGTATAGACTAGAAATTTGTTTATTTTGATAGCTTTATCATACGATAAAGCTATCAAAATAAACAACCATGCTTAAAAAATTATTCTTCGTTACCTATTATCTTTTTTATTCCAACAAAAAAATCAAATGGAATTATCCTAATTTTGAACAAAACATCAATCCATGTTTAATTCGAATCTAAATTCAAATTGGATTTCGAATTTTTAATTTCTATTTTTTTTTCTTAAAGGAGTAATTTTAGCAGTCGACTCGCTTTTTTCAAATTGTTTTTCGTTATTAAGAAAAGGTAACGAAGATAAAATACGAGCTTGTTTTATAGCAACAGTAATTAATCGTTGTTGTTTTAAGGTCAATCTATTTACACGTCTAGATAATATTTTTCCTTGTTCACTAATAAATCGACAAATTAAACCCATGTTTTTATAATCAATTCGGTCCCCCGATTGAATCGGGGGCAAACGTCTACGAAAAGATCGCTTGGATTTAATAAAGAGTCGCTTAGGTTTTTCCATAGTTTATTTATTCCTATTCCAAAAATAACATTGATTTAAATAAATATAATTATAATAAAGGATTTGTATTTTTTTTCTTCTTTAGCATATGTTGTTATATAACGACGGGGACATCATTTTCTCAATTCCAATCGACTAGGCGTATTGTGTCGATTCTTGTTAGTAATCTATCTAGAAATACCGCTTTATTCCTTATTTAGACTCTTTTTATCACAACCAGTACCTTCCAAAAGAACACTTACTCGGATATCTTTACCCTTGGACATGACCCTCCTTTGGGTTTTTAATTCACTTATAACTCTTTTCGGATTCGAATCTAAGAATCTAAGAAAAAGATGAAAACAACTAAGATAAGATAAAAAAGAAGAATTCGAAAAATTATGAAAGATTTCGTTCCAATTTAATTGAATCTAGTACAAAAAGAATACAAGGATCTGTAACTATATTTCGTTTCAAATTGCCAGTATTTTCGTTTTTTTAAAGTATTTTTTATGATATTGTTGCCCCAACCTATGGATTTCTGCTTTCACTTTCTTTTTCATAGGAATTGAATTAATAATTCAATTCCATTGAAGCCTGGACCAGATCCCGATCCCGAGTGTCACTCCGAATTTCAATGAGGCCAATTTAATCTTTCGTCTTTATCTTTCCTAAAAAAAAAAAAAAGAAGAGTAGGTTAATTACACATATTTAATATATAATTGGACCTTTCATCTTCTTCACCCCTTCCCGTGTCAATAACTAAAATTAAAAAAAGGGGAATATCAATGCATCTGGAAAAAAACGATTGATCTCTATCAATAGACCCGCCAAAGCCCCGAACCATAAAGTACTTACTACTGGTGCCACGGAAAGATATGTTTTTAGATCTCGCATTTCAAATCCTCCTTTCTTTTTATTATTTAAGTATTTTTTCTCTGTTGATATATATCAACAGAGAAAAATGTGGAAAACAAGACAAAGATTCTTTACAATAACACTATAAACAAATGGAAAAGGGATGTAGCGCAGCTTGGTAGCGCGTTTGTTTTGGGTACAAAATGTCACGGGTTCAAATCCTGTCATCCCTATCCCTAACAATTACTTATTCTATGATATTCCGTATTCTATAATATTCCATATTCTATGAGATGAGCAATAAACCGGGAACCTGTGAAGACGAATTCCAATTGAACATACATACTGAATATCTATATGCAAAATGGATTTGGATCATATAATTTTATGAAAACAAAACGCTCTTAGTTCAGTTCGGCAGAACGCGGGTCTCCAAAACCCGATGTCGTAGGTTCAAATCCTACAGAGCGTGATTCTAGTATTATTCGCCTGATAATTACACTGAAATAATTGAACATTCAAAAGAAAGTCTGAATTTTATCCTTGTCGATTAGGATTAAACTAAATAAATAGGGAATCACAAAAAAAGAGACATTAATGAATCAAAGATCCAACTGATCACCTCGTCGGTATTGTAAATATGCAGTTACAAATAATCCAGCCAAAGTAATAGGAATTAAACCTAACACGATTCCAAATAGAAAAACTTCAATCATTTTTATTTGTTCGAAAAGTAAAAAGAAAGGTAATATAATATCTAGCCTTAAACATAAATCTGTATTGATCATAAATCTCAACGATCGAGAATTGTAAATTGACATAGTAAGGAATTCTAGAATGTCTTATACCAAAATTTACTATTCCTCTCAAAATTACAAATCAAATAAGTCGTATTTTACTAAGACCAATAAATAGAGACGAGGTTATAATTAAAACCGATAGTAAAAAACCGAAATAACTAGTGATAGTGGGCATATAGAAACTAAATGAAATATGTTCGTTCTTTTTATACATATGTTTATAAAGCACTTCCCTAAATTTCCATTTTTGAGAGAAAAAAGAAGATAAAAAATCCTACTTGAAAGATACAATTCAAAATTGGCAATTCCTCAATAAATTCAATTATTAGAGACGAAAAAAAAAAAAAGAAATAGAGTAACATAATTTAGAAATAAATTCCTCATCTGTTACATCTACCCATCCTGTGATTTCAAATCAACATACTTCTTAATCAACTCAGGAATTAAGTAAACTGATCTAATGAAAATATTTAGTATTATTCTATAGATATCCAATAGAATTCTGTTTATATTGGAAAAAGAAAAGAAAAATTATGAATATTCAAACAAAGAATAATAACTCTGTTATTTCATTTTATTTCACTTTGAATTAATGTAGAAGAAAATAGAAAAAAAGATCTTCAACAACCACAAAAAATATATTTATTGATTTGGCAATAATTGAATTATTAAAATAGAAAATCTACTTTATGAATTATCTACTTTATTAATTATTAGAAACCCTTTTCTCATATTCCGATTTTAATGGATCTTTAGTTTCTAATCCAAAACTAATAATTTGAAATGTTAAGAACCTTCCTTTTATACTATTACTCTAAAAATTTAATATAAAAAAAATTTTTATATACCCAAACTTTGCAAAATTTTCTATCGGATTTTTGACTACATAGAGACAATCAATGAAAAAAGAAGAAAAAAATCTAGTACTAAAATTTTACACTGATTGTGAAATTTCATTGCTCTGTTAGAAGAAGGATAGCTATACTGATTCGGTATACTCAAAAGACACCGTTGGTACAAAATGGACGATCTAACAAGGATTCTATTTCAGTAAATTTCGCCTTACTGATCTCGTCTTTTATGGACTCGATCCCCCCCTTTTGACTGTACAAGAATATGTGGAGTTCAAGATGTCTGGAAGCACAGGAGAACGTTCTTTTGCTGATATTATTACCAGTATCCGATACTGGATTATTCATAGCATTACTATACCCTCCCTATTCATTGCAGGTTGGTTATTTGTCAGTACAGGTCTAGCTTACGATGTATTTGGAAGTCCCCGCCCAAACGAGTATTTTACAGAGAACCGACAAGGAATTCCATTAATAACTGGCCGTTTTGATCCTTTGGAACAACTTGATGAATTTAGTAGATCTTTTTAGGAGGCTCCAATGACTATAGATAGGACCTATCCAATTTTTACAGTACGATGGCTAGCTGTTCACGGACTAGCGGTACCCACTGTTTCTTTTTTGGGATCAATATCAGCAATGCAATTCATCCAACGATAAACTTAATTTGAATTATAGAGCTATGACACAATCTAAACCCAAATGAACAAAATGTTGAATTGAATCGTACCAGTCTCTACTGGGGGTTATTACTTATTTTTGTACTTGCTGTTTTATTTTCAAATTATTTCTTCAATTAATTAGAATTAATAGAAGAAATAGGAATAGTCAATAATATATATATTAAGAATTCTTTTATCCCATTCGGAAGGATATCATTTCATAATTATCTATGACTGTTTGTTAATGTCTTTAGCATGACTGACTACGTGATTAAATGTGGAGGAAAGTGGGATAAATGGCCGATACTACTGGAAGAATTCCTCTTTGGATAATAGGTACTGTAACTGGTATTACTGTGATCGGTTTAATTGGTATTTTCTTTTATGGTTCATATTCCGGATTGGGCTCATCTCTGTAGTAATCGTATTCTATTTGGGTTTTTGAAATGAAAGTGTAAGAACTGAACAGGGATCCACTCTTTCTTTGACGAATGCAAGTGGATCCCCCTTGAGTTCTTAAGAATTCTAATTTTTTTTCATATAAATGACTACTTCTTCCGATGTTTCAAAAAATTCCATTTCATTCTTTTTTTTTTATTTGTTCACTACATATTATTTTACATATTATTTATATACCATAAAAGATTATCTGGCAGAAAGATTCTAAGTTGGAAAAAAGAGAAACTAAGATATAGGATTTTTCAGGAAGGGATTCAAAAATAGTATTTTATTGATATTTTTAGAATATTTCTATTTCAACACAAACAAGAAGGAATAGGAATCGGACTCTAGGAAAGGACAAAGAAAAAAAAAAAAAAGAAAAAACAAAGAATCCCCCTTAGAGTAACTTTTCGATATTTGAATATATATATATATTTTCTATTATACAGATATTATACAGAATATAATTACAAAAATTATCAAAAAAATTGAGTTATTTTTACGAGTTTAATATGTTGATAAATACGCGGAACTAAAAATTCATTTCGAACAATTGAACCTTCTCAAATTGTTTCTTCTTAAGAACTAAAAAGATTTGTGCTAAAATAATAGATGCCAAGAAGAACAAGAGACCTTGAACACGTAATGGATCTTGAAGTACTATTTCCGCATCCCCCTGACCAAATCCACCGACATTAGGATTACTTGTTAATGGCTGATCAAGTTTGATAGATTCACCTTCTGAAACAAGAAGTTCTGGTCCTGGAGGTATAATATCAATCACTTCACGCTCATCTAATGCATCTACTATAGTGATTTCGTATCCCCCTTTTTCTTTTCGTATGATTTTTTTGACTATACCTGCTGCTGTAGCATTATAAACATTATTATTACTCTTGCTCCCGTCAAGATAAATCTGGCCCCTTCCCCTGTTCCCGCCTACATATATAGGATATTTTAAGAAATGAATATCTCTTTTACTAGCGGGATCCGGGGAAAGAATAGGAAACGTGATTTCATTATATTTCTGACCAGGAACAGGGCCTACTACAAGAATATTTTTTTTTGTAGGGCGATAGTTTTGAAAAGACAGATTGCCTATCTTCTCTTTAATCTCAGGCGAAATACGATCGGGGGGTGCCAATTCAAAACCTTCCGGTAAAATAAGAACAGCCCCCACATTCAAAGTTCCCTTTTTACCATTAGCTAGAACTTGTTTCACTTGCATATCATAAGGAATTCGAACAACTGCTTCAAATACAGTATCAGGAAGTACCGCTTGTGGAACCTCAATATCCACGGGCTTATTAGCTAAATGGCAATTGGCACAGACAATACGACCGGTTGCTTCTCGGGGATTTTCATAACCCTGCTGTGCAAAAATTGGATATGCATTTGAAAAGGGTGCTCGAATTATTATATATATCATGACCGATATAGAAATGGATCGGGTAATCCCTTCCTTTATACAAGAAAAAGCATTTCTAGTTTGCATGGTCTAATCATTGATCCTGAAAATTTCTACAATAAGATTAGGTAGGTCACTCGCATAGTTCCCTATCCAAGGTGGGAACCCCTTTTTTATTTAACTTTTTTTTAAAGAGGGGAAAATGAAAAATTATCTTTTTTAGATAAAAACTTGAAATTCATTGAAGTAAATCGGTTTTTCTGTCAATCATTCATTGAATGATAAATCACTACAAGTGATGGAGATATGCGATTTAAATAACGGAAAATCCAATATTTTAAAATTGTATCTAAAATGACTGGAAAAGTGGACACAAGACCGGATATAATTTGATCATTTTGAGCAAATCCAAAATCTTTATAAACGAAGCCAAAAAGTAGTTCCCACCCATGGGTTGAATGGAATCCTATACATAAATCAGTTAATAAAAGAATAGAAAAAGCTTTTATTGTGTCACTTAAATTATATATAAATTCTCGAACCAAAGAGTTAATAAGAACAAGTTCTTGATTACCAAGAATAGAATAACCGCTTAGAATAAAGAAACAAATTATATTTGTGGAGAAGTGCAAAATCGTATTCATACGATCTTCATTGTGTGTTTTGATTAATTGGATTGTTTCTTTATAAATTCCAGTACGAAGGTTTTGTATATATGTTTTCGGACATTCCTTTAACATGTCATCTAAGAAAAACAGTTCCTCTAATTCTATGAATTTGTTTAGAATACTCTTTTCTTTAATATCATTCAAGAAAATTTCGGATTGACTAGTATTCCACCAATTAATAAACCAAGATTCCAGACTTTTCTTAAATGTGAAAGAGATACACCAGGGCAAAAAGACTATAGATGTAAGATATAGAAGGGGAATGCTTTTTTTTTTTTTCATTTTTCGTCTTTAATGAACTTAACTTCATCTCTTTCGTCAACTCTATATGATAATAACTTTTCTATCAAGTATAAGCTTCATTACAAGTTATAGAGCTTCTAGATAAATTTAGATTGTATTTTATCATTTTTTTTTACTTAAACTTCGGAAGTTAGCCTTTGCCTTCTTTAATTGAGAAAAAAGAATACATAAATCGAATAAGAAATCGAAAGAATTCACAGTCAATTCCAATCCAATGAAGAAAAAAATATTGTTTCGAAAGGATATTAATTGCTAAGATTCGAAGAAAAAAGGATTCTTTTTAGAAATACACCAAGGAGCACTTCGAGTTATGACTATAATATTCAAATTTCGAAATCAAAAAATGTCCCATCTATAAAAATAAAAATTGAAATATTTTGCAAAAAACAGTTTTTTTTCAAAATATTTCAATCGGTACACTAAATAAATAGGACAATTCTGAAACTTTTTGTGCAATTTTATTTCTAGTTAAGTCCAATTTTCATCAATAAAGAAGCGGTACACCTAAAAAAAAAGATAATTCGCCAGCTCTATTTGCAATTTCTAGTGGAGTCAAATTATCTTCAATACGAGTCAAGGGAATAAACCCCTGTTCTATTGTTTCCATATAAACGAGACTCTCATAAGTAAGAGTACGAGTCAAAATACTTCGTTCTTGAACTCCTGTTATTATTCTGATAGATTTAATCTCGTTCATAGGTATTTTGAGAATAATACGACGATTTTTTCCAGGAAATCCCCAACGAAGAAAACATACTTCTTCTTTATTTTTTTTATCGAAGATATCAAAACCACCGCCAATATCCCACAAAATAATCCACCACAAATAAAAACTAATAAAGAGACCCCCAATTCCATAAAAAGCCATCGCGGCCCCTTGTGGAATAAATGGAAAATTACTAATTTCCTGAGAAAAAAGGAAAAGACCCATACCGAGATAACTGGAAATTGCAACCAACAATAACCCCAATGAACCTAAAAAAATGATAAAGGCTGAAAAGATATTGCTTATTTTTCGAGACTCTGTTATAGAATAGATCAGTACTTCTTTTGATCTTTTTTTTAAAATATTCATTACCCCCTCTTTTTCTTTTTAAGAATAATAATTGTGGAATAAAAAACCCCAGAATTTTACTTGTTTCTAAAGTAATTTTCATCAACTGGCGCTACTGAAATGTAAACCTTTAGGGGGAATTCATCCAATTGCTTCCAGCTCTAAAAAAAAGATCTATAATATTTTTCCCTACTTACCGCCGTATCTAAAAAATCTTGTTTTTTTGAACATAAAGAAATAAAGAAGCCATTGCAATTGCCGGAAATACTAGACCCACTAAAGGAACAAAAATGGAAGGAAAGTTTATCATAAATAAGGGTACCTCGATTTACTATTTGTACTATATCTATTTTTATTTTTGTCGATTTTTATTCTTATTTTTATTAAAAAAGACAGTCTATAATCACTAGAATTCCTATATCTTTATACTTAGTATATAGGAATTCTAGTGATTATAGCTAAGCCGATATATATCAGAATATACCCTTTTATGATTCTTAGTATTTTTTTATTATTCTTTTATTTTATTACTTTGATCCTGTATGTTTTGATTTTGTATTTCAATTCCATAATTTCTTTCCTTTTTAGTCAAAGAAAAGAAATTATGGAATTGCAATAACTCAGTTACAACTCCCTTTAAAAGATTACGCGGTACGATTGAATCAATTAAACCCTTATTGAATAAAGATTCAGCTACTTGTGAATCTTCGGGCACTGTCTTATTCAATGTTTGTTCAATTACTCTTTTACCAGCAAATGCAATATAAGCGTTTGGTTCGCCAATAATGATATCCCCCAACATGCCAAAACTAGCTGTCACCCCACCCGTAGTAGGAGATGTAAGTATCGATACATAGAATAATTTTTGAATTGTTTGATAATAATATAAAGCAGAAGAAATTTTAGCCATTTGCATCAAGCTCAAACTTCCTTCTTGCATACGCGCTCCTCCGGACGAACATACGAGAATAAGAGGTAAAAGTTGATTAGTAGCATATTCTACCAAACGGGTGATTTTCTCACCTACTACGGATCCCATGCTACCTCCCATAAACTTAAAATCCATAATACCAATTGCTACAGGAATACCATTTACTTGACCTGTCCCTGTTTGAACAGCCTCAGTTAATCCTGTTTTTCTTTGATAAGAATCAATACGATCTTTATAAGGTTCTTCTTCTGAATGAAATTCAATGAGATCCAGAGAAACCATGTCTTCATCCATAGGATTCCAAGTACCCGAATCAATCGAAAATTCGATTCTATCTGAACTGTCCATTTTCAAATGATATCCACAGTATTCACAAATATTCCTTTTTGATTTCCAAAATTTTTTATAATTTAATTCATAACAATTTTCGCATTCAATCCACAAATGCGTCAATTGTTCACTTTCATGGAGATTCATATAATTTTCTACTAGAGTGGAATCACTATCATTTGTATCATTCGTACTAGTTATTAAACTAAAACTAGAATTCTCACTTTCACTACAATTTCTGACCTTACCTAAAAAGTAACTATAAAAATAACTGTCATTATATTCGACTATATTACCAAAAATGCAACTATCAACACAGATTTGAGAATGAAAATAACTATCAATGCAACTATTAATATAATTGTTCCAACTAAAAGGAGTATCATACATGGAATGATCGTAATCACTCTTAATAACAGTATTCAGATAGCTAGAAAAAACCCTTAGAAAAGAATGATTGTTGTTAATCTCCAAAGTTTTATTTTCAATATCTAAATATATGGAATAACTGTTCTTCTTATTATCCCTAACTAAAAAAGTTTTATCAGATAGGAAATCCTGTATGTTATCGACACCTACTAAATAATCAAAAGAATTATAACTAGAATTATCACGATCATCCCACCTCTGAATTTTTTTATCTATATCAGTTAAAATTTTGGGTTCTTCGCTTAGACTGGTATTCTCAATAGGACCAAGACTCTCCATTGATTTACTTAATTCACACCTGTATTCGAACTTCCTATTAAGTAACTTAGAATTGAACCACCATTTTTCCATAGAGTTTTTTCCTGTATTTCCATAAAAAAAAATGTATAGTCATTGGATGAAAAATCAAATAATAGAAATATTCCATTTTGAATATTCTATCTCATTTATTTACTATCAAAAAAAAGTATATAAATCAAATAACTAGAATTAATAACTGAAAAAAATAAAGAGCGAGTCAATATTAAAAAGAAATAACAATAAAATAAGAAGAAATATGAAATAAAAAAATCACCTCATAGGGGGGAATCTATTTAAAAGTCCAATTACTATATTTAGTTACTCTTTTTTTTCCTATATTCTCTCTTTTATCTCTATACAATTTTTCATTTTTTTTGAAGATTTATGAAAATTTCATGAATTGTCTGACTATATAAAATTGCATTCTATGATTCTATATAAACAACAAGAAATAAAAAAATGAAGTATGAATATAACAAGAGAGCGGGGAGTTTTGTAAATCTATATACAAATAATCTACACCCCCTTTTTGATTTCATTAATTGAATTTCGTTTGTTGATTCGAGCTAAGTTCTATAAAAACACCTGCCTTTTTTGAAATATGCTGAACAGTTCCTGTAGGTTAAGCGCCCCTTGTCAAGGAAATGAAAGAATAACAGGAATATTGAAATAGGTTTAATTCTTTATAGGATCCACTTTCTGAAGATATCTTCCCTCTCTTTGGGGTCGAACATCCCTTAGCAACAATTCGATAAACAGCTCTTTGGGATAGATATAGATACCCCCCCTCCAAACGTACAGGAAATTTTTATCCCCGTACGGCTCGAGAATATCAAAAATTCTATGTATTTCGAAAATTATGATGTAAAATAGAGCAATAAAATCATCAAATCAATTAAACAATGACTGAAGTATTTTTCTTTCGTATTTTCTTTCTGAAAAAAAAAAACTCTTCCTATTTGTACCTCCATAACACTCAATTTGAAAAATTCTCAAAAAACTAAAAAGAAAACCAAGCAGCAGCTATTTCATTTATTGAGTGGTCTCTACTCCTCTTTCTTGCCCGTATTTCGTTTCTTTATCATTCATTTCTTTTTTCTAAAATTTTTGATAATAGAATTGATGATACAATTTGAAAATGGTATTTCCTTAATTCCCTGATTTTTTAGCTTTTCTTTGAATCTTTGGGTTTAGACATTACTCCGGGAATCTTCAATTTTTTAAAAAAATGGGAGCAACATACCTGTTTTTCTCTGAAAGAATCATAAAAAAAGTTAATTCCTGCGGATAAACTTTTTGATAAAAAAGCAATTTTACAAATTTCAACCATTTTTTTTGAACCTGGCTGAAATAAGATCCTTTCTATTTTTATAAAATAAACAGACTTATTAACTTTTTAGAATTTATTAAATTTTAGATACTTGCTCCCGAGAAATGAATAAATTCGAGTTCCATCATGTACTATTTACATCATTAATCCCTTTCCTGTCCCAAAAACAAAAAAAGGGGTCTAGTGGAACAGAACAAATGATGTCAAGTCAAGATCATGTTCGTTTGTAAAATACTAGAAAAAATGGCGGATATCAAAATCCACCCCTAATTTAATCATGTCTTTCAAGCCGCACGTTGCTTTTTACCACATCGTTTCAAACGAAGTTTTACTCTAACATTCCCTTAGCTTAGATCCAGTATGTAATTATCGAATCGTGAATAGTGATTGATTCATTCGCTACATAAGAATCTATCCTTTTTTTTACGTTTCGGTTTTTCTTATATATAATGAAAACCTTTTTAAAAGTAAAGACATAAATGAAAATGAACTTGATATTCTAGCAATATATTTTCTACTCTATTCTATTTTTATAATTTGTAAAGTAGAAAAATGATAATTTTTTTTTTCAAAAAAAGGAGGGTCCCTTTTAATTATGCGATACAATCTGTATTCAAATATGATATACATCCTAAATAGATATGCTCTGGGACGGAAGGATTCGAACCTCCGAATAGCGGGACCAAAACCCGTTGCCTTACCGCTTGGCCACGCCCCATTTTCCATTTTACATTAATAAAGACTATTATTGATATTGGTTGTTCGTCA
The DNA here is from genome assembly GCF_037176805.1 of Vigna unguiculata. Taxonomy (NCBI): domain Eukaryota; kingdom Viridiplantae; phylum Streptophyta; class Magnoliopsida; order Fabales; family Fabaceae; genus Vigna; species Vigna unguiculata. The sequence continues at coordinate 19,672 of NW_028196901.1, forward strand.
ATTCCAGTTCAAAAATTTCTATAAAAAAAAAATTTTGCGACTAGTATTTTATATGCGTATCTACATATCTATCTATATCTATAAATGGATATAGATAGATAGGATAAAACTAAATTGATTGATCATTACATACAATTCAATTAAGATATTATATAGAAGGAAGTATGATTTCTTCAATTTTTTTGATTTCAGAATAAAAAATATTTTGAAACTGGAAAAGTTCAAATAAAAGAAGGATTCTCGAGATTCTTATCTTATTTGATTCATTTTTTTACTTTTATTCATAACTCTTTATTTTCCTTTTTATTGTATTATGTATATAATGCAATAAAATTGAAAATTAGAATGAAAAAAAAAAAACAAAAATAACTTTTATTTTTTTTAAAGAACAAAATGTTTGTTATGCTTAATATCTTTAGTTGGATCTGTATTTGTATTCACTCCGTCCTTTATTCCAGTAGTTTTTTTTTGGAGAAATTGCCCGAAGCCTACGCTTTCTTGAATCCAATTGTGGATATTATGCCAGTAATACCCGTACTATTTTTTCTTTTAGCTTTTGTTTGGCAAGCTGCTGTAAGTTTTCGATGATATTTTTAATTTGAATAATGTCGTAAAAAAATTCAGAATTTTTCAGAAAACTAAAACTCGAACATTTTAACAATTTATAAGATCAGATAAGTCTTACAGTGTGACTTCTGGATTCCAATATTGAAATTTTTCAATATATAGGAAAAAAAGGGACCTTCTCATCATTTACGTTTTTTGAATTGAAAAAACCTAATCCGATTATTCGATTGGAACCCCTCACCAATCGAATACCTAGATTACAGAAAAAAAGGATTTTTGGTCAAAAGAATTATTGATAATTTGTAATAAAATAATCTACTCTTACTATCAATTCATTTTCGAAACTCATATATATATATCTCCTCATATCCTAAAAAAACTTCATTTTTTAGAAACTTAGTATCTTAGTATTAAAAGAAACAAAATATGTTGTAATATAAGAGAATCTATTCTCTTTCTTTGTCGTTTTTTAATTATCTTGGAGATTTCATAATGCTTACTCTAAAACTTTTTGTTTATACGGTAGTGATCTTTTTCGTTTCTCTTTTCATCTTCGGATTCCTATCTAACGATCCAGGACGTAATCCAGGACGTGAAGAATAGAATAAGAAAAAAGTGGATTCTGTGTTTTCTTGCTTGTGCGGAATTTTGAAATATTTTTAGGATTTTCTCTATTTTAACATCTTTAACTAGTAAATAAAAAAAACAAGTTCAAAAAAAAATACCAAATTATCAACGGAAAGAGAGGGATTCGAACCCTCGGTACAAGAATTTGTACAACGGATTAGCAATCCGACGCTATAGTCCACTCAGCCATCTCTCCCCAATTGAAAAAAAAAAGAATTACTTTGTTTATGTTATATCACATAAACAAGAAGAACAAAAAGGGAGCTTAAAAAAAAAAGAGACTTGCTTTTTTTTTATTCTTTTTTATCTTATCTATCTTTTTTTTATTATTCTATATATTTTAGTTTTCTTTTTTTCTTTTTATACAGCCAATGAGCCCGGCCAGTACCTAGTCGGGCTCTTTTTCTTTTATTCCCATGAATATTGAAGAAAAATTCTTTATTTGAATATATTTTATTCGAAAAAAAAATATTTGTAAAAATATTTGTAATTAAAAAAAAAATAAGAGATACGGATAGATTCCTATGAGATAAAACCAAAATAAGATAATATAAAAATGTTCTCTTTTCTTACTCCCTCTCTTTTTTCTGGTAACGTAAATTGTATATATATATAACCTTCAGCAAAATAAAAAAATGAAAATTATCCCGTTTTTCAAATTTCATTAGAAGATTCTCTAATGAAACATGTCAATACTCGACTTATTAGAATATTATGCCTCCCATTTCTTTATTTTGTCTGATTGCTTTGTTCAACAAAAGATACAATAATGATATTGTAGCGGGTATAGTTTAGTGGTAAAAGTGCGATTCGTTTCAAGGACCCCCCAAAAGTTAAGGGATCCCCCATTTGATTCATATGCCGATCAAAAACTTTATTTTTTACTTAAAGGGACTCCTTTATACCCCTCGATGAATTATTTGCGGTATAATATACATTATTGTAATTTGTATACAAGAAGAATCAAATCGAATTTGACAAATTGAGTTTTAAAATTATGAAACATAAGTTTTTGGAATTGGATCTATAATCCGAATTTTTTGAGTATTACTAAAGGATCTATGGAGAGAAATATACAAAGTTTCTTTCTAATCGTAACTAAATCTTCCATTTTTTTGCATAGTAAAAATTGAAGCAAAATAGCTATTAAACGATTCTTTTAGTTTACTAGAGACATCGACATTTTTTTAGCTCGACGGAAATTTTCTTCTTTTCCTAAAGATTTTCTGAAATAGAAATAGAGAACGAAGTAACTAGAAAAAAAACATAGATTGTTAGAATATTGCTCTTCTAGAGGGATCATCTAAAAAGCAAGATATTTGAAACCTATTCATACAAAAAGGCTGACATAGATGTTATGGGTCAATTTTTTTTATTGTCCATCTCTTCATTCCGTAAAGGAGCCGAATGAAACAAAAGTTTCACGTTCAGTTTTGAATTAGAGACGTTAAATCAAAATGATGAATCAACGTCGACTATAACCCTTAGCCTTCCAAGCTAACGATGCGGGTTCGATTCCCGCTACCCGCTTCTATTTTATTCTATTTAAATCTATCTTTTTTCTTCGAGAATGAATCTAGAATTCTTAAAGAATTTGTCAATTCTTCATTTTCATTTCTTAATTTAGTTTTAGTTATATATATTCAATTATATTCAATTGATTTTTCTTTTTTATTTTTTTTTTCTTTTATTCTAAATATTTGATTTATTTTATTTTTATAATTTCTAGAATTCTTTATATTTGTTTGATTCTTTAATCTTTTTAATAAGGTTTAGTTAAAAAGGTTAAAGAATCAAATATAAAATAGAAGCGTCCATTGTCTAATGGATAGGACAGAGGTCTTCTAAACCTTAGGTATAGGTTCAAATCCTATTGGACGCAAGTTGTTTGCATATCTAATTTCAACCTTGTCCTTCTATTTTTTTTGATTTATTACATTTTGATTCGAATTCATTATATATAATATTCAAATGAAATAAAAACATATTAAAAGATACTAATTATAAAAATTGGAAAATTGAATTACAAAATTATTTAATGATTCATCAATTTTTTTCTACTTGTTCCTGGAATAAAAAGAGTTCCATCTGTTCTTTAATAGCGTCCTTTAAAAGGGCTTCTGCTTCCCCAGTGAATGTCTTGGTAGAAGATATGATTTCTTTGAATTGAGGTTTATTCGTCTTTAAGTAAGCACGTAACTCAACAAGAAATTTCCTTACCTGTCCAATTTCTAATGAATCAAGATAACCATTCGTTCCGGTATAAATAGTTACTATCTGTTCTTCCACAGTAAGAGGAGCTGATTGGGATTGTTTAAGCAACTCGCGCAATCGTTGACCTCTTGCTAATTGATTTTGAGTAGCTTTATCTAGATCAGAAGCGAATTGTGCAAAAGCTTCTAATTCTGCGAATTGTGCTAATTCCAATTTTAATTTACCAGCTACTTGTTTCATGGCTTTGATTTGAGCCGCCGATCCAACTCTGGAAACTGAAATACCAACATTAATAGCGGGTCTTATTCCAGCATTGAATAGATCGGCCGATAAGAATATTTGGCCATCTGTAATGGAAATTACATTCGTAGGAATATAAGCTGAAACATCTCCCGATTGAGTTTCAACTATTGGTAAAGCAGTCATACTTCCTTCGCCTAACTGAGAACTTAATTTAGCGGCTCTTTCCAAAAGACGCGAATGTAAATAAAAAACATCCCCTGGATAAGCTTCGCGACCTGGTGGTCTTCGTAATAGAAGAGACATTTGCCGATAAGCCTGTGCTTGTTTGGAGAGATCGTCATAAATGATTAAAGTGTGACGTTCACGGTACATAAAATATTCAGCCAGAGCTGCTCCTGTATAAGGCGCGAGGTATTGTAATGTAGCTGGAGAATCCGCTGTTTCAGCTACTACAATAGTGTATTCCATTGCTCCTCTTTCTTGTAAGGTAGTCACCACTTGAGCCACAGAAGATGCTTTTTGACCAACAGCTACATAAACACATATTACATTTTGTCCCTGTTGATTGAGAATTGTATCTGTGGCTACTGCTGTTTTACCTGTTTGTCTATCTCCAATAATTAATTCTCGCTGGCCCCGTCCTATGGGGATCATCGAATCAATAGCAATAAGTCCTGTTTGGAGAGGCTCATATACCGAACGTCTTGAAATAATACCGGGAGCGGGAGATTCTATTAATCGAGATTCCGAAGCTGAAATTTCTCCTCGACCGTCAATTGGTTTAGCCAGGGCATTTATAACACGACTCAAATAAGCTTCACTTACAGGTATCTGAGCAATTCTTCCTGTTGCTTTTACTGAACTTCCCTCTTGTATCAGCAAACCATCACCCATTAATACAACACCAACATTTTTTGATTCCAAATTCAAAGCAATGCCTATAGTACCTTCTTCAAATTCCACCAATTCACCCGCCATTACTTCATCAAGACCATAAATACGAGCAATACCATCGCCTACTTGAAGTACGGTACCAGTATTTACAATTTTTACTTCTGTATTATATTGCTCAATGCGTTCACGGATAATTTTACTAATTTCATCTGCACGAATGGTTACCATGAAAATATCTTAAATTTATTTTTTATAAGAAAAAAATGATGCCTATACTCTATTGTATAATAGAAAGCCTAATCAGTTATTTTTTTATTTCATCATCCCAAACATGCCAATATTAGCACTAACAGTACGTAAATGTAACTCGTTGTTCAAGCAACTATTTAGAGTTCCTAGAGCTCCCTGTAAGGCTTGTTGTAAAACCCGCTGTCGAACTTGATTAATAACTCTTTGTTGTTCAAAATCAATAGCTTCGTTTTTGTAATTTTCTAATTGTTCCAAAGTCGTATAAATTGAATTAATTAAATTCAATTTTTCTCGTTTGATCTCAGAATAGCCATTCACCCGAAACAGATCTGCTTCTGTTTCAACTTTCCTTAAGCGGGCCTGGGCTTTTTCGAGCTGTTCAATGGCGTTTTCCTGTAATTCTTCTGAGTTTCGAATAGTTCTCCAGATTTTCTGTTTTCGATTATCTAATAAATCACGTAATGAAAGTAGACTCTCTTTCCATCCATTTCAAAATGTCTATGATCTCTTCCCGAACCAAACATGAATCTTTCGATTCATTTGGCTCTCACACTCAATTACTTATCGGAAATTTACCAATTTTTTATGTAATGAGCCTATCCTCTCTTCTCTATTCAAAGTGAAAACAATTACCAATATAAGACTAGAATATTCGGAGGACTCTTTTGACCAAACAAATATATGTCAACAAAGTTGTTTTTTTATTCAAATCCAAAGACTTCTTTTGAATTTATACATAGGTCATCCATCGATTACGCATCGTACAAAGGGGAGGTTTAAATTCACCCGTTTTTTATTTCTCGCCATAAATAGGATTCAAGCCATTTTTTTTATCGACATGAGTGTTTTATATCGAAAAAAAATCGAATAATTTTTTTGAAACCGTTTCCTTTCTGTATTAATATAGCGGTAGAAAGAGTACTACACTGCGTATAGACTTCAAACTCTTTTTAACCATGGTAATAGTCCAAAATTTTTGGTAAATAGAGAATCAAAGTGGATTACCAATAAAGCGCGAAATGCTATGGTTCTTTAAGATTTTTCTTAATTTATTCAAAAAAGAAAATGAATTCAGAAGTAATTCGCGGGATTCTGCACATTTTCTTAATTCTAACTAAACTAAAAAGTGCAGTTTGGTTAAATCCAATTTATTCTTTGAAATAAACAACTCGCACACACTCCCTTTCCAAAAAAAACCAGTAGACCTAACACTACACTAAGATTTATTGGATTTGTTGCTAAAATATCGGTATTAAACACGAAACTTCCGGCGGATGGCCAGGAGCCCAAACAAAGGAAAGAATCGGTTATATTTTTCATATGATCTCATCTCCTCTTATGAATAGACTAATTATCTTTCTAATATTCCTATTAGATAGATAATATAATAATCTAATTGGAATATATAATTATAGAATTTGATATAATTTGGATTGGTCAATCAATTGGAAGATTCCCTAAAAGAATGATACTTCTTAGAATTAGATACCAGTTCTTTTATCAATTGCAAAATCTATCTAGTTTGAACACTTTCAAAAAATTATCTTAAAAGAAATAAAATAAAAGAGGGGTTCATTGGACTAAACAAAAAGAAGAAAGAGGGTGAATAAGTATGTGAATACCTTTCAATTAGTCCTTCTCCTGTGTTCTTATCCGAACAGATAAAGAATTGTAGGAGTGAATTATTAATATAATTCGAAAAAGGAAGTCCACATATGTATTTTTATCTTTTTAGGATTAAACAAAAGGATTAGCAAATAAAAGTGCTAATGCTACAACCAGCCCGTAAATTGTTAAAGCTTCCATAAAAGCCAGACTAAGTAATAAAGTACCCCGTATTTTTCCCTCTGCCTCTGGTTGTCGTGCAATCCCCTCTACAGCTTGCCCTGCGGCAGTGCCTTGACCAACCCCAGGTCCAATAGAAGCAAGCCCTACGGCCAATCCAGCAGCAATAACAGAAGCGGCAGAAATAATTGGATTCATGAGAATTTCCTCGTAACCTACATATAAAAGAAAGAAATAGTTAATGATATAATCGACTAATAAATTCTGACTTCATTTTTCAATTACCAAGACTTTTTCAGTTAAAGTAATTAATAAAAATAAGAATTAAAAATTGAAAATAATAGTTATTAAACGAATTACTTCGAGATTTCTTTTTTCGTCTCGAACTACATAGTTTTGGGGGTGAATCTGTATAATCTTTGTTCTTCTCTTACCTTAATTTTGGAATCATTCTTTGAATTCTTCGTTTTTTTATACAATTTCTTTAGTTTTTTAATTTTCAATTCACAATTAGAGCTGAAACGCAAGGACTTTGCTTTTCTATCCCTATAGAAATTGACAGTAATAGCGAGGCCTTTTTTATATAGAAAAGATTAGTTATTTCAGATATATGGTTAGTTCATATAAAACTAGTTCATCTATAATATCATATCACATATACATAGGTTTCTTCTATGCTGTAAACTAATTTTCTTTGTGTTTTAGATTCAATCGAAATTGAAATTCATTCTTTGAAACCTAAAAAACCTTGACTGATCCCCTCACTTCTATTTTTTTTATCATGTTTTTTTTTAAGCTCCCCTTCCCTCTTTTCTTATTCTCTTATCCCATATGGATACAATCAATCTAAATAAATTCATTCGATTTCATTAATGTTTCAAAGAAATATAGGAAATTGGGTGATCTAAATGTTTTTAATTATCTTTTGATCAATTGTTGAATTAAATGTGAATCAAACGAGAATCTACTAACATTCTATATAGTATCTTTTTATCACACATTGTAAACGTAAATATCATACAGAATTCTAATTCTAGCTATTCATTTTTTTTGAATATCCAAACTAATATATACTAATCGAATAGATCTATCTATATCTATCTATATATCTATAGATAGATGTTTATTTTGTAGATTCTATTGAGCCACAATATATGTGTGGCAAGCTAAACAAAAAAGACTATTTTTGAGAAAACTAGTCAATGATGGCCTTCAATGGATTCACCTATATAAGCCGCAGCTAAAGTAGCAAAAATGAGAGCTTGAATACCGCTTGTGAATAATCCAAGGAACATGACAGGTATAGGAACTACTAAAGGTACTAAAGAAACAAGAACAACAACTACTAATTCATCAGCTAATATATTTCCGAAAAGTCGAAAACTAAGGGATAAGGGTTTTGTGAAATCTTCTAATATGTTAATCGGTAAAAGGATTGGAGTTGGTTGGATGTATTTACTAAAATAAGCTAATCCTTTTTTTGAAAGACCCGCATAGAAATATGCAACTGATGTAAGTAAAGCTAATGCAACGGTAGTATTTATATCATTTGTGGGTGCAGCTAACTCCCCATGAGGTAATTGGATGATTTTCCAAGGTAAAAGAGCCCCTGACCAATTAGAAACAAAAATAAATAGAAACAAAGTTCCAATAAAAGGAACCCACGGACCATATTCTTCTCCAATCTGAGTTTTGCTCACGTCTCGAATGAATTCAAGAACATATTCAAATAAATTCTGACCGAAAGTGGGAATGGTTTGCAGATTTCGAATAACTAGAATGGCTGAAACCAATAAGATAGCAATTACAACCCAAGAAGTAATAAGTACTTGGGCATGTACTAGGAAACCCCCTATTTGCCAATAGAAATGTTGACCTACTTCCACAGCAGATATATCGTATAATCTTTTTAATGTGTTGATAGAGCATAATAAAACATTCATATTGTCCTGTCCTCTAAAAAAAGAAGTTGAAAAAAGGGAATTATTTTTATTCAAACATCTCCTTTCCCTTTTGATTTGTCTACTTTCATTTTTGATTTTGAATACCGATACTAATTACATAAAATTTTTGTTTGTTTTCTATTTTCATTTTTGTGCAATTTCTTACTAGTATAGTAAGCGATTCCATAAATCTATGAACCCCTCGAAGCAAATTCAAGAATTTTTTATCTTATTATTAATCAAGAATTTCGTATATATCTAGACCGACCCTCACAAATTGCAAAAACTAATTTGTTAAGAATTAATCGAATTGAGGCTATAGCATCATCATTAGCTGGAATTGAAATATCAGCGAGGTCCGGGTCACTATTTGTATCAATTAAACAAATTGTTGGAATTTCCAAAGTTATACATTCTCGAAGAGCCGTATATTCTTCTTGTTGATCGACGATTATTACAATATCTGGTAAGCCCTTCATATATTTAATGCCGCCAAGATATGTTTCCAATTGAGCTAATTGTCTCTTCAATATAGCGGCATCTTTTTTTGGAAAACTATGAAATCTCCCCGTCTTTTGTTGCATTCTCAAGTCCCTGAACTTTTGAAGTCGTGTTTTTGTAGTATACCAATTCGTTAACATACCGCCGAGCCATTTTTTATTAACATAATGACACCGAGCTCTTATTGCAGCCCGCGCTACTGAATCAGCTGCTTTTTTTTTTGTACCAACAATTAAGAATTGTTTTCCCCCACTTGCTGCATCAAAAACTAAATCACAAGATTCTGATAAAAACCGAGCAGTTCTAATAAGATTTGTAATATGAATACCCTTACGCTTTGCAGAAATATAAGGTGACATTTTAGGATTCCATTTTCTAGTACCGTGGCCAAAATGAACACCAGCTTCCATCATCTCTTCCAAAATTATGTTCCAATATCTTTTTGTCATTTATAATTATCCCCACACTTTTCTTTCATTTCCAAATAGAAATTAGATCAATTTTTTGAAATGAAAGAAAGAGACCCAGTATACTGAAATAGAAAAAAATAAGTGTTCCGAAGGAACCTTCTCTTCTACTGAAAATTTGCCGTTGATAAAAAAAAGATCGGGCCATTTTTTCTATTTCATTGAATATGATTCGTTTATTTATTATGTTTCTTTTATTATACAAAATATATACAAAATAAAGTGACCGGAGATGAATACGACCTTAAGAATCATTATTTTAGGAATTCTTAAATCCTAGATTATTTTGATGTATCACATAAATTCTTTTTTTTGTTTCCGGGGTAATCTTGTTATATTGCCTTTGCTTTGAACGGTATATTATTCTTTTGAATCCAGTACCAACTGGCATCATTCCCCCTAAAACAACGTTCTCTTTCAGACCTTTCAACCAATCTATGCGACCCCGGAGAGCGGCTTTTGATAAAACTCTAGCAGTTTCTTGAAAACTTGCTTCAGATATGAAACTTTGAGTATTCAAAGATGTTTTTGTTATCCCCAATAATAGAACTCGATAGCAGATCGACTCTTCTAAGGAACGCCCAGCTCGTTCGGCCCGCAACAATCCAATTAGTTCGCCAGGCAAAAAAACATTAGACATTCCATCTTCTGAAACCAATACTTTTGATGTTATTTGACGCACAATAATTTCTATATGTCTATTATGAATGTGAACTCCCTGGGATCGATAAACTTTTTGAATTTGATTAACCAAAGAAATACGACTTTGCGCTATAGTTAGCTCAGCACTAATGAAGAATCCCCAAGGAATGCCAAGAATTCTTGTTATACGCCCATTCCAAGTATCCACTCTCTTTTCTAGGTTTATGGATATTGAATCAATCGAACGAACTTCCAATACCTGTTCTACTTTTGGAAGACCTTGTGTTATATCACCTGATCTCGATTTTTGATATATAAATGTAACTAATATATCTCCTTCAGAAAGTATTTCTCCATAATGACCATGAACAGTTGTTCCAGGAGTCGCCAAATAAGGGTTAGCCGATCTTATTCCTACAGAATCCATTTGAACAGTTAGAATTTGACCCGATTTAAGGTGTGGTTCATTTTTCGTTTGAACTATACATACATTTTCGCAAATAAATTGACCAAGACTTATTATGGGAAACGTTTTTTTTTCACAATAATTATGATGGAAAAAATGCCAATTCAAATAGAATGGATTTAAAAGGATGTTACTAGATAGATCAGATTTATAAATGATCTCGTTTTCGTCTATTAAATAATATTTTAATACTTGAAAAGTTTCTTTTAATTTGTCAAGTTGCCCGTTTTTATTTATCGAGATCTGATTATTAGTAATTAAAAGGTAAAAATAAAAATGGGCAACTTGAAGGGCTATTCCTAAAGGACCTAACGAATTTTGAATTGGAATCAGAGGATCTCTTTGAATTGGATTTATTTCTTCTTTTATCCCATTGTAATATTTTCCATCGTGGAATGATCGTATTTGAAAACAATTCGATGATGACAAAATTATTAAAGATCGGCATTTCTCATTTCTATTCAACAACATATGAATAGTTCCATGATTTTGACTAAGTGATTGTTGAACTTTTTCCCTCGGATCTATAAAAAAAAATGGATTGATGTTGGTCCAGTCCGACTCATTATCCAAGATAAATCTTGAACCGAGCGGATCTTTCCTTTTTCTTATATATGAAATATGGGATTTTCCTAAGTCCATTTTTAAGAAATATCTAACCAAACCTTTTATACTTAGTTCAACAAAAGAAGCATGCCCTTTTTCGATAGAAGACAATTTTTTGTCTTGATCCCAATTTAAGACTAAACAAGTCCGAACTAATTGAATACTTGTATTAGAATTAGAAATTCCCCGAATTGATTTTCCATTTCCAGAAAGAATATAATGAATAATTTGAAGTTCCAAATTATCTCTTTCTTGTAACATATCTTGGGAAAAAAATTGGATTAAATTGATCCTATCTTCTATTTCATATAAAATGACCGGTCGAACCAAAACAAAATACTTTTTTTTCATAATTGTGATCCATTGAGCATAGATCCAATTTTTCATTTTTTTTTTTGATCCTTTTGAATTTTTTTTTACCGTTCTCGGTGGTATCAACATGGCACTGTGCCGGGATATCTTATCCATTTCTCCGGGAAAATAGATATTCCCGGAAAATATTTTTAATTGAATCTTTTTTTTTTTCTTCTCCAATCGAACCAACCCGCTTACTTGACTTCTTATATTTACAGTGATTGGTGTATCTACTTCAATAATACTATTGTTCCGTACCATTATGGAAGAAAATTCTGGTAAAATATACACTTCTTCGGGAATGAAAAAAAATTGATCTACTTTAATTTGGTATTTTGTCTTAAATTCTTGAATTCCTGGATACTCGATTAAAAAATCCTCTTTTTTAAAAATGTAATTTATATCAATAGTCCTATATTTAGTAATACCCGAGCTCTGTGTTCGGTATTGAGGATCATCGAAATAAGCAAAAATACTATTTCTACGAAAAATACCATGGATTGGTATTTCAATCGAGATACTGGAATCTAACATTAGTGCTTTGTCTCGTTCTTGAATCGATTGGAATTGAAATGGAATAATGAATCGATTTCTCCGCCTCTTTGCTAATAAATCCGTAGTATCGTGAAAAATAGCAGGATGTGTAAAATGACAATGATCTTTACATAGGATTTGATTATTTTTTGAATAATCTGAAATCCTTCTTTCTTTTTTTTCAGAAGGAGTGAAACGAAACAAATTATGTCTTACTTTATTATTACTTGCTAAATGGTTACAAATATCTCTTTCTCCTGTAGAAAGATAATGAATGTTCAATTGATCTTGATCTTTTCGGGTTGAAAAAGAGACTGAAGCGGATCTGTCTGATTTTCCTGATAAAATCCATAAATGACTTGTTTTTGGTAAGATATGGACATTACTATATTTAAATTCTGATGCATGATACACATCCGTACTCCAATGCATTTCTCCTTCTAAGTCAGAATAAACATGTTTTCGAACTTTTTCTTTTAAATTAAAAGTATATGTTCCTGCGAGAATCTCGGCAATCACTTGTTCTGATTTTACATATTGATTATTTTGAACTAATAGAAAACTTTTTGGTGGAATAGTCACATTATGTATAATGTCACCATTTTCAATACTAACATACAAGTCTATATAACATAGAAAAGCAGGATGCCCGTGACGTGTACGTGTAGGATGAACCAAATCCTCATTGAATTTAATTTTTCCATTATAAGGTGCTCGCACCTGTTCGGCAGTCCCCCCTGTGAATACTCCGCCAGTATGAAAAGTTCTTAATGTTAATTGAGTGCCCGGTTCTCCAATGGATTGGCCCGCAATAATACCTACAGCTTCTCCTAATTCCACCAAGTGACCTTGAGTAGGACTTTGACCATAACACAATCGACAGATCCAAGATGTATTCCTACAGGTAAAAGGAGTTCGTATAGATATTGGTTGTGTTTGAAAGGTTTTCAATCGATTGAAAAGTCCAATTCCAATATCTTGATTTCTAATGGCAATGCATCGTGAACCTCTGTATATATCGTCTGCTAATACACGACCAATTAATGTTTGTGTCCAACTACTTTCCGGCATCGTTTCATTCTGGGTATTTACTGAAATTCCTCGAATGGTACCACAATCTGTTCGACGTATAACAATATGTTGAACCACTTCAACAAGTCTACGTGTAAGATATCCAGCATCTGATGTTCGTACAGCAGTATCTACAACCCCTTTACGAGCTCCGTAGCAAGAAATTATATATTCTGTTAAAGATAGCCCTTCGCGTAAATTGCTTTGAATAGGTAAATCAATCATTTGTCCTTGTGGATCCGACATTAATCCTCTCATACCTACTAATTGGTGTACTTGAGATGCATTTCCTCTAGCTCCCGAAAAGGACATTATATGGACTGGATTAAAAGGATCGGTCATTCTAAAATTAGGATTCATTTCTTGTCGAAAATATTCACTTGTAGCATACCATATCTCAATGGATTGGCGTAATTTTTCTACTGCATGTACATTTCCATAATGATGCTGTTTTTCCAAAATCAAATTTTGGTGTTCAGCATCTCGGACTAGCCATCCTTTCGAAGGTATTGTTAAAAGGTCATCAATTCCTAATGAAATGGATGTAGCCGTAGCTTGGCGGAATCCCAGAGTCTTGACTTGATCCAGGATATGTGATGTATATGCCATTCCGATGTGATCTATTAATCTGCTAATAAGTCGTTTAATGGCAGTTCCACCTATCACTTTATTGTGAAACATTAGATTGGTCCGTTCTGCCATAAGTACCTCCCTATTCCACTCAGTGGGATTCATTCAGTTCAACAATGGATTTGAGTCAATGATTGAAAAACTGCCTTTTCTTTATCTTAATTTGTGTAGAAATTGAGAAATTAAAAAACTAAGATCCTTGTTAAATGTTAAATCATGAAGATTTGAATTTACACCAGTATCATAAATTTGTTTATCTTAGATACAACCATCTATATGATTAGATACCATATGAATAGGCTCGGCAAAAACCTTGTACAGCTTCTTCGATTTCTCGATAAAAAGAAATATGACCTACGTTGGTTCGAATGTAAATAGAACGAATTTGTTTTTTTGTACTTCTTACTACTAGATAATGCCCATAAATTTCATGATAGGTGCCTAAAGATTCATAGTGAACTTCGATAGGAACTTCTCTTGACGAAATAATGCGTAGATCTAGTCGCCACCGGAGCCACAAAGGACTATCGAAGGTTATTCTTTTCTGTTGATAAGCTCCAATTGCATCATAGGAATTCCAAAAAAAAGGTTCTTTTTTTTTCGTATACTTATAGTTTTTTTGGGGAATTCTTTCATTTTTCAAATTTCTGCAATTACGTGGATTATACCTATTTGAAGAAATACCCCGACGATTCCCATTCGTTAATATGTAAAGTCCAATAAGCATATCTTGAGTTGGTACAGAAATTGGATCCGCGATAGCTGGAGACAAGAGGTTTGTATGAGAAAACATAAGTAAACGTGCTTCTGCTTGAGCTTCTAAGGATAAAGGCACATGAACAGCCATTTGATCGCCATCAAAGTCTGCATTGAATCCCTTACAAACTAATGGATGCAAACAAATAGCACGCCCCTCTACTAAAATGGGTTGGAATGCCTGTATACCTAATCTATGCAGAGTAGGTGCTCTATTTAGCAATACGGGATGTCCCTGCATAACTTCTTGAAGTATTTCCCATACAATCGGTTCTTTTTGCCGAATTTTACTCTTAGCAATTCCTATGTTGGAAGCAAAATGTTTTCGAATTAGATCACGAATTAGAAATGTCTGGAAAAGTTCTATTGCTATTTCGCCGGGCAATCCACATCTATGTAATGAAAGTGATGGACCTACAATAATGACAGAACGACCTGAATAATCAACCCGTTTCCCAAGTAGGGTCTCGCGAAATCTTCCCTCTTTACCCTCGATTATATCAGAAAAAGATTTGTAAACCTTATTATGACCGTCCCTCATCGGTTGTCCGCGGATTCCATTATCAAGAAGTGTATCCACGGCTGCTTGTACCAATTTCTCCTGACATATTACTAATTCTCCTGGAGTAGATCTACTTGTTGTTAATAGATCGATAAGAGTATTATTCCGATAGATAACTCTTCTATATAGTTCATTAATATCTGAGCTCATTAATTTGCCCCCATCTATTTGAATAATCGGTCTCAATTCGGGAGGAAGAACTGGTAAGAGACATAAAA
>NW_028196901.1:40000-45000 GCF_037176805.1 Vigna unguiculata
GTATCAAATATTTCTTAGTGTATGAAATACCTATTATGAAAAGAGAAAGAAATATTAGAATTTGATACTCAACTTCGAAGGAATTTGCAACAAAACAAACAGATAGAATCGAAAGTCTAATCTAAAAAAGGATTGGAAATTTCTACGGGCATTTCAATATTTTTTTTAGGAATCTAAAAAAATGCATTTCATTTCTATCATTATTATGATATTACATATTCAAATTCAATTGGATACAAAAAAAAATCCATTCGAAATTGTCAAGAAAAGATATATTTTGAAGTGAAGTATTTTGGAGAGAATTGGGGAGAATATGATTAGAGTATGTTATGTGTAATGTAATAAGGCTTGTATTTTTGAAACATGCATATATTTAACTGCAGCTATAGATCTGTCTCTAACTTTATTGCAGTCATATTTGTTCAGGATAACAAACACATAACATGTTGTGTGAATTTTTACAAATTTTCTATTGAAAATTGTAAAAAAAGAATAAGCACGATAATTTCTTGAAAATACCGTATAGTATTGGTATTCTATATCTATATAGATATGGATAAGATACTCGATTAGATAATATCTGTGTAACAGATCAAATTGATATTCTAGGGTTTACATATATTGAAAGTTGCTGTTATAATTAGAATGAACAAAGTTAAAAAAAAAAGCAATATTGATTGGTTATGTATCAATTTTTATTTTCTGATCTCATTAAGAAAAAAAAATTTCTATTCAAATATTCAAGAATAATTCATAAAAGAATAGTTAACGGTTGCGATTTGTCTCAAGATTGTTTTTCAATTTTTCAATAGAAAGAAAAGGGGGGAGTATTCTCAAAAACTTCATATCTATATTTTTATTGGCGGCATGGCCGAGTGGTAAGGCGGGGGACTGCAAATCCTTTTTCCCCAGTTCAAATCCGGGTGTCGCCTGATCGATAAGAAACTGTAAATGAAAGATTATATTACGTTTTTTTAGAAAACTTTTTTTCCAACAGAAGCAAGCGAGGGAAAAGGAGTCTTGAGAATTGCGTTTGATTCGAAATTATAAGCATCAGTAGCTTAAAAAATGTTGTAAATATTTTTGTCTCGAATTCAAGGAAAGATTCTAGTAGTGAAAAGGAATCCATAAATTTAGAAATGATAGTTCGTTCACTACACAACTATTGTAGTGTCTGTCTCCTGACTGGGTCTTTTATTAGATTGGATTAAGAATAAGTCGGATAGGAAAGTCCATTTTTAGGTAGAGAAAAGGCAGAAGAAAAACCTTCTATACAGACTAATTTAAAGTTTATGAGTGCTTCCACATTTTATCAATATTATTTATTTAGATCAATTCTATTTAATAGCTTTAATTTAGCTAATTCGCTTTCGTAATATTCAAAAAAAGTATTCTTTAGATTTTCATATTCTATATTCTAATAAAATTAAAAAGTTTTGATTCTAAAATCGAATAGAAAAGAAAAAAAGTTTTTTTAATTATTTTAGAGAACGAATTGGGAGACATTTAAGGGACTATTTCAAATAGAAAGAAGAGTATAAGTATGCAAATGAATCTGTCTTGATTCTTTTTTTATGAAATCCTTAAGGAAATGATAAAAGAGAAATCTTAATATTCCCACCTGGTAGTAACATTCATTGACTTATAACTTCCTATAATTTTTTTATGTTTAATGTTTTATGATTTTACTAAAAATAATCAAAAAAAACTTTTTAGATGTTCTAATAACTAATAAATAGAATGAATTCTTGTTTTTCGTGAATGATGTTAGCCCAGAATCCTTTTTTTGACTCTGTAATAGCAATTCCACTATTATAGTATAGTATTTTTAGCGAATAATACAAAAAAAAGAATAGAATAAAAAATTTGAAAAAATAATGAAATAGTTCCTTCATATTTATAGAGATAGGAGACAAAATTTACATGGATATAGTAAGTATTGCTTGGGCTGCTTTAATGGTAGTTTTTTCATTTTCCCTTTCCCTCGTAGTATGGGGAAGAAGTGGGCTATAGGGATACTAAAAATTGAGTTAAGGGATCCAAGTAACCTTGTTGATTTCTACCTGAATTTTTGAATTTCGAAACTATTGAATGAAAATATTTCATTTAAACTAATACTAATTAATTGAGTTCAAATAGAAAATCTATCTTGATTCTATTATATTTTAGTAGTGTAATGTATTCTATGTATCTTATAGGAATTGAAAATACTCTTTCAATCAAACAAATATTTTCATTATTCCCATATTCCTATTTTGAGAAAAACAAGGGAATCAAAAAGAAGAAGAAATGGATTCCTATTCCAATCAAATTTTTCTTAAAATTTCTATTTCGATGAACTGACGCTTAACCTGGTTATATAGATATATATATATATGGAAAATGGCGGACCGTGTAATAACCATTCCTGTTTTTTTACCCCCTTTTTTTCCTAAGATACCGGAATTGTTTGTAAAAAGAATCTGAAAAAAAAAATTGGACGCAATTCTCAGATAGTAGAAATCAAATTGATTTCTACTATCTGGATTACGCTGATTGTACGATCATTTTTTTAAATCATTCATAAAAATGAAGAAATCATATTTCAGTGAAATTAGTCACTTTTACTTACCGTTTTTACATAAATTATAAGTAAAAAAGCAGTAGGAACTAGAATAAACAGTGCAGTAGCAATAAATGCGAGAATATTTACTTCCATAATCTTTATTATGTTCTATTTCTCTTAAATTTCTAAAAAAAAAATTCGGGATTTAATCCCATAGAAATGTTCAATCTTTCAACAATGGTATAAATTGGATTTCAATGATATCAAATCGGATCAATATCATGAATCACAAAATCTGAGCTATCAAATCAACTCATGAAATAGTATAACATAGGAAGATCTTTTATCCATACTAAATAAAACAAAAAAACATTTATTCTTGATGAAAGTCCAAAATCCCTTTCCTTCCTTTTTCGGCGAAACAAATGAAAAAGCAGGGGGGGGCCCCAAATAAAATTTTGTTTATCAATTTGATTCCCTACAAATACACAAAAAAGGAATTTATTTTTTATTTTTTTGGATTTATATCCAACGGGATTGACGGGGCTCGAACCCGCAGCTTCCGCCTTGACAGGGCGGTGCTCTGACCAATTGAACTACAATCCCAGGGAAAGGGGTGTACTGTATAAATATTTTTACGGACCGTTTCTGTCAAACCTTTTCTTTTTCTATTTCGGATTCGAACCTTTTTGTTGTAAATGAAAAAAGCGCATTTTTTTATATATTGATATGTATATCGATATCCACTTTAGTGAGATCGACACAAATTACTCGTAATCCGTTTCTTATTCTTATTCTATTAACAAATCGATTGAAAATTGAATCAATGAAAAAAAAATATTTTTTTTTTCAATTTTTCCTTATATTTTCTACTTACAGATCTTGACATGAATACCGATTATTAACAAGATTTTGAATTTGTGGAAAGAAATATGGAATACAGAAAAAAAAGAAATAACCTTAGATATGTTTAATATTTTGATTCTTCCGTATCATAGCACATCAGTCATTTCCAGAGAACTATAAATGGGTTATAGAATTTCATAGTGGATCGGCAAATTCTTGGGCCGAGCTGGATTTGAACCAGCGTAGACATATTGCCAACGAATTTACAGTCCGTCCCCATTAACCGCTCGGGCATCGACCCAGCACAATAGGAAGAATACATTTCAGTTTTTATTGAAAATTTTTGATCAACTTCCTTTCGTAACACCCTACCCCCAGGGGAAGTCGAATCCCCGCTGCCTCCTTGAAAGAGAGATGTCCTGAACCACTAGACGATGGGGGCATACTTGCCCGACCGCCATTATACTACGTTCATAGTATGAACAGTTTTTTGCAATTGTCAATATAATGATATGATTCGATAAAAAAAAATATTTTTCGTTCTTTCATAATTCCATAGAAATTTTTTATTAATCATTTATATTTCTAAATTTTTTTATTCCAGTCATAATAAGAAAAAAAAAGAAGTAATGTTCCAATAAAGAGAAAATTCTTCACAGGAATGATTCGTTTGTTGCAAAGGACGAGAGGTTAAAACTTCATTTCTATCATTTATTACTAATACTAAGATTCGATAGGTAGATTTATATCTAATACTAAGAAAAAAAACTTTGGAAAATAGAATTTTTCAATAAAAAAATAAAAATTTGGTTTAGGGACAGAACATATTGAATCCATTTTATCAATGATTCGATTTTATCAATGTTTCGATGAAATATTTTATTTTGTGAGTACATTTATGTATCAATAAAAAGAATTTAGTGTTATGATTAGAATGACTTCAAGAATCCATTTTGAAATAATATATTTGATATGGATCAAATCCAATCTTAATCAATTCTTTTTTTTAACTATATTCTATTCACTAGGTAAATCCAATTTTTTGTTCTTTGATGAGTCATTATACAAATAATAGATATTGATGTACATGTATTCTAATCCCATTTATATCATTTAATTTATATAATTTATATAAATTTATAGAAATAATTTATATAAATTTATAGAATAAGTATACACAGTAACAAATATATGTACTAGTCATGCTAGTTCCTTATTTAGAAATTGAAAGAAAGAAAAAGGGCCCTTTTAACTCAGTGGTAGAGTAACGCCATGGTAAGGCGTAAGTCATCGGTTCAAATCCGATAAGGGGCTTTTTACTTTTTTTTTCAAAAGCAATAGTCTTTCTATTTGAAGGAAGAATAAAAAGATTCTTGATATTTTGAAAAAGTTTCTATTTGTAATAAAAAAGAAAAAGTGTAAAATTCAATAATGGAAAAATAAAAAAAAGTAAGTGGACCTAACCCGTTGAATTATATTTATATCTACTATTCTGATATTCAAATTTGATAAAGATTCAATTCGAACAATTTTTTTTCTTTTTAAGACTTTTTTCGTTTAGACTCCCTAAGAATCTCTGAATATTTCCAATGAAATCTTCTTGTTTCTG
>NW_028196901.1:50000-53859 GCF_037176805.1 Vigna unguiculata
AGAATTGATAACTAATGAACAAAAACAAAGATGGAATGCGTCCCTTTACCATATCTATATAAATAGAATAAACCATTTATACATAACGGTAAAGGGACCCTCCTATGATCGCTGATAATAAAATGAAAAAAATGAAGATAATTGGAAATCCTTACCAACTGGATCTTGTTGCACCCGGCAAGAAACATGCATGAACCATTTCCCGAAGTATGTGTCCAGATAATCCAAAGTCTCGATAATTAGCTCTCGGTCTTCCGGTCGAAAAACAACGTCGATGAAGACGTATAGGTGCACTATTACGCGGTAGTGATTCTAATTTTCCATGAATTTCCCATTTCTCACTTAACGACGGAACTTTGCTTATTTCTTTTTTTGAGGATCGGCGAATCAAATGATATTTCTGTTCCAATTTTTGTCTCTTCTTTTCCCTCTGAATAACACTTTTCCTTGCCATAATGGTTAATTTGCTATTAGCATCAATGATAGAAGTCGGATCCTAGATGTATAAGTGGCTTCTCTTCCCTATAGAAGGAAATGAGATTCTTGCCAGATATATATAATAAAGAATTCAATTAACCGAATTTGCCCGATGTAGAGGCAATTAAGAAGGCTGCATAAGTAAATATATAACCTACGGAAAAGTGGGCTAGTCCAACCAATCTTGCTTGCACAATGGAAAGAGCCACTGGTTTATCTCTCCATCGAATCAAATTAGCCAAAGGTGTACGTTCATGAGCCCATGCCAAAGTTTCAATCAATTCCTGCCAATATCCGCGCCAAGAAATTAAGAACATAAATCCAGTAGCCCAAACAAGATGTCCAAACAAGAACATCCATGCCCAGACTGATAAACTATTCATACCAAAAGGGTTATATCCATTGATAAGTTGTGAAGAGTTCAACCATAGATAATCTCTTAACCATCCCATCAAATAGGTAGAAGATTCATTAAACTGTGAAATATTACCCTGCCATAGTGTAATGTGTTTCCAATGCCAATAAAAAGTAACCCATCCAATGGTATTTAACATCCAGAAAACTGCCAAATAAAATGCGTCCCAAGCGGAAATATCACAAGTTCCGCCTCGTCCCGGGCCATCACAAGGAAAACTATAACCAAAATCTTTTTTATCAGGCATTAACTTAGAACCACGCGCATCCAAAGCACCTTTTACTAAAATCAAAGTAGTTGTATGTAAACCAAGAGCAATAGCATGATGAACCAAGAAGTCTCCAGGCCCTATTGTTAAGAATAGAGAATTACTATTCTCATTTACAGCGTTTAACCAACCAGGCAACCATATGCTTCGTCCCGCATTGAACGCCGGACTGTTCGTTGAAGATAAAAGTATATCGAACCCATAGGAAGTTTTACCATGAGCAGATTGTATCCATTGGGCAAATATAGGTTCAATCAAAATTTGTTTCTCCGGAGTACCAAAAGCAAGCATGACATCGTTATGGACATAAAGTCCCAGAGTATGGAACCCCAGAAAGAGGCTAGCCCAACTTAAGTGGGATATGATAGCTTCTTTATGGTCTAACATTCTTGCCAAGACATTATCTTGATTCTGCTCTGGATTATAATCTCTAATAAAAAAGATAGCTCCATGAGCAAAAGCCCCTGTCATAATGAAGCCTGCTATATATTGATGATGAGTATATAAGGCAGCTTGAGTAGTAAAGTCTTGCGCTATAAACGCATAAGCAGGTAAAGAGTACATGTGTTGTGCTACCAAGGAAGTAATAACCCCTAAAGAGGCTAGAGCAAGACCTAATTGAAAATGAATTGAATTATTGATTGTATCATAAAGACCCTTATGCCCACGCCCCAATCTACCCCCCGGAGGAGTATGTGCTTCTAAAAGATCTTTAATACTGTGACCAATCCCGAAATTAGTTCTATACATATGGCCAGCAACTAGAAAAATAAACGCAATAGCCAAATGATGGTGTGCAATATCAGTTAACCATAAACTTTGAGTTTGCGGATGAAATCCTCCGAGAAGTGTTAGAATAGCAGTTCCTGCTCCTTGAGGGGTACCAAATATATGATTATTGGAATCTGGGTTTTGAGCATAAAGATTCCACTGACCTGTAAAAAATGGACCTAATCCCTCGGGGTGCGGCAAGATATCTAATAAATTGTTCCATCGAACGGATTCCCCCCTGGACCCCGGAATAGCAACATGAACTAAATGCCCTGTCCAAGCCAAGGAACTTACTCCGAATAGTCCTGACAAATGATGATTGAGGCGGGATTCGGCATTTTTAAACCACGAAACACTCGGTTTCCATTTTGGTTGTAGGTGTAACCAACCTGCTATTAAAGATATAATAGAAAGTATTAATAGAAAAATAGCTCCAGTATAAAGATCCCCATTAGTACGTAAACCGATTGTATACCACCACTGATAAACACCAGAATAGGCTATATTAACAGGACCTAGAGCACCCCCTCGAGTAAAAGCTTCTACAGCTGGTTGACCAAAATGAGGATCCCAAATTGCATGAGCAATAGGTCTTACATGTAAAGGATCCTGTACCCATGTCTCAAAATTACCTTGCCAAGCTACATGAAAGAGATTCCCGGAAGTCCACAGAAAAATGATTGCTAATTGCCCGAAATGAGAAGCAAAAATATTCTGATAAAGACGTTCCTCAGTAATATCATCATGACTTTCGAAGTCATGTGCGGTAGCAATACCAAACCAAATACGACGAGTAGTGGGGTCTTGAGCTAAGCCTTGACTAAAGCTTGGAAATCTTAATGCCATAATGATTTTCAAATCCTCCTAGCTATTATCCTACTGCAATAATTCTTGCTAAGAAGAATGCCCATGTTGTGGCAATTCCACCTAGAAGGTAATGTGTTACTCCTACAGCACGTCCTTGTACAATGCTCAAGGCTCTGGGCTGAGTAGCAGGAGCAACTTTTAATTTATTATGAGCCCAAACAATGGATTCAATAAGTTCTTGCCAATAACCACGCCCGCTGAATAGAAACATTAAACTAAAAGCCCATACAAAATGTGCACCCAAGAAAAAAAGACCATATGCAGATAATGAAGAACCATAAGACTGAATTACCTGGGATGCCTGCGCCCATAAGAAATCACGAAGCCACCCATTAATGGTAATGGAACTCTGCGCAAAATTTCCTCCTGTGATATGAGTTACTATCCCTTGATCACTTATACTACCCCAAACATCTGACTGCATTTTCCAACTGAAATGGAATATAACTACGGAAATTGAATTGTACATCCAAAATAGTCCTAAGAAGACATGATCCCAAGCGGATACTTGGCATGTCCCCCCTCTTCCAGGTCCATCACAAGGGAAACGAAAACCTAGATTTGCTTTATCCGGTATCAATCGTGAACTACGAGCAAATAGAACACCCTTTAAGAGTATCAATACTGTTACATGAATTGTAAATGCATGAATATGATGGACCAAAAAATCCGCAGTTCCTAAAGGAATAGGTAACAAAGCAACTTTACCGCCCACTGCTACTAAATTTTCACCTCCCCAAGTCAAACTGGTACTTGTTGCTGCACCTGGGGCTGTTGTGCCAGGTGCTAAAGCGTGGGTATTTTGTATCCATTGAGCAAAGATCGGCTGTAATTGTATAGCAGTATCTGAAAACATATCTTGAGGGCGCCCTAATGCGCTCATGGTATCATTATGAATATACAAACCAAAACTGTGAAAACCTAAAAAGATACATACCCAGTTAAGATGTGATATGATTGAATCACGATGTCTAAGGACACGATCTAATAGATCGTTGTATCGAATAGTCGGATCATAATCTCTTACCATAAAAATCGCTGCATGCGCAGCAGCACCGACT
>NW_028196902.1:10000-27500 GCF_037176805.1 Vigna unguiculata
ATTTTTTTTTCCATTAAAATTCAAAAAATGAACGTTTAAATATCCCTCAAAAACAAGTAAATAAATTCGAAACATATAAAATGCAGTTAATCCTGCTGCAGAACAAGCTATTATTGCAAAAATTGGTGAATACAACCAACTATCATTAAGAATCTCATCCTTAGACCAAAAACAGGCAAAGGGTGGAATACCGCAAAGAGAGAGTGTACCCACTAAAAAAAAAGTTTTTGTAATTGGTACATGTTTTGTTAAACCGCCCATAAAAACCATATTTTGACTTTTAGCTGGAGAATATCCGACAAGAGCTTCCATTGAATGAATAATGGATCCAGATCCTAAAAACAACAATGCTTTTGAATAAGCATGAGTAATCAAATGAAATAAAGCACCTCGATAAGATCCCATACCCAAAGCTAACATCATATAACCCAATTGAGACATTGTAGAATAGGCCAAATTTTTCTTAATATCTTTTTGAGCAATAGCTAAAGTAGCTCCTAATATTACTGTTATTATACCTATAAAAGCTATTGCGTTCATTATTTTGGGTAGCACTATGAAAAGAGGAAAAAGACGAGCCACAAGAAAAATTCCAGCGGCTACCATAGTAGCAGCATGTATAAGGGCAGAAATTGGAGTAGGTCCCTCCATAGCATCGGGTAGCCATACATGAAGAGGAAATTGGGCAGATTTTGCAACTGAGCCACAAAATAGCAAGAGGGCAAACAGAGTAAAAAAAAAAATATTCATTTCATTTTTAGAAATCAAATTATTTATAATTTGAAACAAATGCCGAAATTCCAAACTACCCGTTATCCAATAAAGACCTAAAATTCCCAATAATAAACCAAAATCCCCTACACGATTCGTTACAAATGCTTTTTGACAAGCATTTGCCGCAATAGGGCGGGTGAACCAAAAGCCTATTAATAAATAAGAACACATTCCAATTAATTCCCAAAAAAAATAAATTTGTATCAAATTCGAACTAGTAACTAATCCCAACATTGAAATATTAAAAAGAGTAAGATAAGCAAAAAATCTCAAATATCCTTGATCATGAGACATATAATTATCACTATAAATAAGAACGAGAATGCCAACCGTAGTAATTAATATTGACATAATAGAAGTAAGTGAATCGATCAAGTACCCAAACTCTAAAGAAATATCATTATTTATGGTCCAAGACCATACATATTGAAAAAACAAACTATTCTTGATTTGATGAATAGACAAATCAAGCGAAAAAATCATAACTATAGTTAACAATAAGATACTAGGAAAAGCCCAAATACGGCGAATATTTTTCGTTGCAGTGGGAAAAAGTAGAAGTCCCACTCCTATTAACATCGGAACTGGGAATGGAATAAAAGGTATGATCCATGAATATTGATGTGTATATTCCATACAATAAAGAAAAAAAATTAGGATTCTAATGAATTTGGTTTCTTAGGTTTTTCTTTTATCTTTTTTGTAAAGTAAAGGAATGGTTTCGGTTAATAACAAAGAAAGATAGAATTTAATAAAATAGAATAATCGATTATTCATTATTCTGACTCTTTGGACAATATTTTTTGAACATTGGTTTAGTTCATTAAATTTAACTTAACTAATTAAGTTTTTATTACAATAAGAAATAGCGATTTGGGGAAAACTTTCTAAAAAGTATTATATTCTTATTATAAATATAATAAAAACAAAAATGGAAATTCAAATATATAAAATATATGTCTAATTAGAGATAAACTTAATTTTCATTTACCGCAAAATGTCTTTCACATAAAATTCTATAACAATAAAAAACTATACTAATTCTATGGCAGTTCCAAAAAAGCGCACGTCTATATCAAAAAAACTTATTCGGAACACTTTATGGAAAAAGAAGGGATATTTTACAGCATTAAAAGCTTTTTCATTAGGGCAATCTATTTTTACGGGGAATTCAAAAAGCTTTTTCTGTAACAAATATAAACGTTAGAATAATTTCAATTAACTGGATTCAACGACTCTTTTTTAAATACAAAAATATGAATATAAAATTGATATAGAATATAAGATTCAGTTATGAATTTAGGATATTTACATTCTATATTATGATATTTACATTCTATATTTAATAGATTCTAATAGAATTCTTTAAAATTATTTTATTGAATGTTTAGTAAACAAATATTGTGTTTTAATTGATTCTTTGAATCTCGACAATTGACTAAAATTGGGTTATTATGGTTTCGAGTCAGCCGCTATGGTGAAATTGGTAGACACGCTGCTCTTAGGAAGCAGTGCTAGAGCATCTCGGTTCGAGTCCGAGTAGCGGCATCTTATCTTCTAAAAAAAAGTTCCTATAAAGAATTATTATTTCTATTCCAAGTATTTCTATTTTTTCATTCTATATGGTATTTTCCACTTTAGAGCATATATTAACTCATATATCCTTTTCGGTCGTATCTATTTTAATTTCAATTCATTTGATAACCTTATTATTAGGCAATGAAATCATAGGATTATACAATTTGTTCAAAAAAGGCATGATAATAACCTTTTTTTGTATCACAGGATTGTTAGTTACTCGTTGGATTTTTTCAGGCCATTTACCATTTAGTAATTTATATGAATCATTAATATTTCTTTCATGGACTTTTTCTATCTTTTATATGGTTCTTTGCTTCAAAAAACAAAAAAATGACTATTTCAATACAATAATAACACCAAGTATTCTTTTTACCCAAGGCTTTGCTACTTCGGGTCTTTTAACCGAAATGCATGAATCCTTAAAATTAGTGCCTGCTTTACAGTCCCATTGGTTAATGATGCACGTAAGTATGATGATATTGGGTTATACAACTCTTTTATGTGGATCATTAATATCAGTGGCTATTTTAGTCATTACATTTCAAGAACTCATACAAATTCTTGGTAAAAGCAAGACTTTGTTTTTTTTTAATGAATCCTTTTCTTTTGCTGAAATCAAATATATGAATATGAATGATAAAAAGAATATTTTACAACAAACTCCTTTTCCGTTTTATTCGTCTTATAGAAATTATTATAGATATCAATTTATTCAACAATTGGATCGTTGGGGTTACCGTACTATTAGTCTAGGTTTTATCTTTTTAACAATAGGTAATATATCTGGAGCAGTATGGGCTAATGAGGCATGGGGATCATATTGGAATTGGGATCCAAAGGAAACTTGGGCTTTTATTACTTGGACTATTTTCGCAATTTATTTACATACTAGAAAAAATAAAAAATTGGAATATAGAAATTCTTCAATAGTGGCCTCCATAGGCTTTCTTATAATTTGGATATGTTATTTAGGGATAAATCTTTTAGGAATAGGACTACATAGTTATGGTTCATTTACACCTAATTAATTTAAAAAAATTCACAAATATTGGGAACATTCTATAGAATAAGAAAAAAAACTCCCAATAAAATGATTAAGACCCCATTGAATCAAGTAATGTAATATTGATTCAAGGGGTTCTCACAAACAACAAAAATATTCAATTAGAATTCAATTTCATTTTTATGTAATTAAGAAAATACAAAAAGAAATCCATTTTTTTTTATTGTGCATCGGATTGATTTCTATTTTTTCTTTTTCATTTATTCCCAAAAACTATCTATAAAAAATGAGAGAGAATAGCTTCAACCTTGTCAGCCGAAATTGAAAAAATAAAATCTGGATAAATGCCAATACTTATTACGGGTATAAGGATAGAAATTGAAATAAATAATTCTCGTGGCCCCGAATCAAAAAAATAAGAATTTTGTTTATTAAAAAGCTTGTATCCATAAAACATTTGACGTAAGATAGATAATAAATAAATAGGAGTTAATATCATTCCAATTGCAGTTACAAAAGTTATGAGTATTTTTGTGATGAAAAGATATTTTTGATTGGTAATTATTCCCAATAATACTATAAATTCTGCAACAAAACCGCTCATGCCCGGTAATGCAAGAGAAGCCATCGATAAGGTAGTGAAAATCGTGAATATTTTTGGCATTGGGATAGCCATTCCACCCATTTCGTCGAGATAAAGAAGACGTAGTCTATCATAACTAGTTCCCGCCAAGAAAAAAAGGGCAGCACCAATAAATCCGTGAGAGATTATTTGTAAAATAGCCCCATTCAGCCCTGTCTCAATTAAGAAACCCATATGAGAGACCGAGGAATAAGCTATTCTTTTTTTTACATTGCGTTTGACCAAGAGATGCTTGAAGCTGCATAGATCTCTTGAATGGAACCTAATAACATTAACCAAGGACAAATATAGAATGAGCGCGAGATAATAATTCCATTATTATTCGAACCAACCCATATGCTCCCATTTTTAATAATATTCCGGCTAAAAGCATACAAGTGCTGTAATGCCCTCTCCATGGGTATCAGGTAACCATGTAATGATAGGGTATATTGGTGATTTGACAGCAAAAGCAATAAGAAATCCCATATAGAAGATTATTTCCAGTGCCACGGGATATGATTGATTAGTTAATGATTCAAAATTTAATGTTGGTTCATTAGACAATATAGAAACCCATACCCAGAATTCCCAGTAATAAAAAAACAGAACTTCCCGCAGTGTACAAAATAAACTTTGTAGCTGAATACAAACGTTTTTTTTCCACCCACATAGATAAAAGTAGATAAACGGGAATTAATTCTAATTCCCACATGATGAAAAAAGTAAAATGTCTTGAGAAGAAAATGTTCCTAGTTGGACCACTATACATTGCTAACATTAGAAAATAGAATAATTTAGATTCTCGAGTAACCGGTTGAGCTGATAACGTAGCTAACGTAGTGATAAATCCCGTTAATAAAAGGGGTCCTAGAGAGGAGTCCATCTTTCCGAATCATCCAGTAAAAGTCAAAAAAATGGATCCATTTATAATTTTCTGTTCAATTGGATTAGTGGATCATCTAATTCGAAATGATAACAAAATACATAGGTTATTAGAAGGAGATCTATGAAACATATACAATAAGTATACCCATTTAATTTAGCTCTTATTTCCTTTATGGGGAAATAAGACAATTAAAGAACCTCCGACTATTGGCAAAACTACAACTGTTGTTAACCAAGGAAAATAATTCGTGATAAAAATAAGATATACTTAGACTACAAAAACCCGGGCTCAAATATTTTTTTATTTTGAGCCGGGTTTTTGCAGTAAAAAAAAGTTACTTGTATGCGGTTCTTTTTGGAAACGTATCAATAAGCTAGACCCATGCTTCGAGTTGTTTCATGCCTTAAATAAACTCTAACACTTAAGAAATCCGTCGGACAGGCGGATTCACACCTCTTAACAACCAACACAGTCCTCTGTTCATGGTGGCAGAAGCAATTTGTTTAGCTTTACATCCGTCCCAAGTATCATTTCTAATACATCTGTTGGGCAGGCTCGTACACATTGAGTACATCCTATACATGTATCATAAATCTTTACTGAATGTGACATTGGAACATAATCCTTTGAACATCAAAAATTCAACATTTTCAACTCTTAGATAACTTGGTAAACCAATTATATATATCAATATATATGATAATATATATATCTTATATATATATATCTATATTATATACCAGATGAATCAATGATTTATAAGAATTTTGCTACTAAAAATATATTTATAGATTAATAACTAAATAAGAGAATAGAACCAAGATACTTTGATTTCTATCTTTGTTTTCGCTAAACGCAAACATGATTAAAAAGGATATATCATTTCTGCTAATTGAATGGATTATATAGTACACACTATTCAAAATTAGACTTTTTTTTAGTGAATATATACTATTTATTCAACAAATTTTGATTGATTGATAAGGGTTGATTTTCTATTGACGATATATGAGGAAACAATAGCTGGTCCGATAGCTGCTTCCAGCGGCTGCAACCGCTATAACAAAAATTGAAAAAATATTTCCTTTTAGTTGCGCCTATCAAAAAAATATCAGAAAAGGTTACGAGAATTTATATTAAACTGCATTTAGTATAAGTTCAAGACACATAAGGCACTTAACCAATTTTCGGCTCGTGATCAATCCATAGATACCTATAGAAAATAAATAGGCACTCAAAACAGTGTATGCTCGAATATCATTGACCAACTCCTTTTCAATTTTTATTCATTTCGATATGAATATGAATTCAACGGATTTATTGCCTAACATAATATGTCTACAACACAAATCAAGTATTTGCAAAAAGATTTTATACTTTATACATAAATATTCTTTTTTCCTTAACATATTAATTCTACAAAAAAGAAATGTAATAATTCTAACAAAATGTAATTTATATTATTTTATTAGTTCGAAAACTTTCTTATTGGCGAGCCACAAAAATTGCACCTATTAAAGCAACTAAAAGAATTATTGAAATTAGTTCAAATGGAAGAAAAAAATCTTGTTGATAAATGAATTCCAATTTGTTGACTAGTACTTATCAAATCTTGCTCTAAAATCTGATTGGGTCTTGTCGTCCAAAATAATTCCGTTGCCATGATGTCTCTAGAATAGTAGTTATTTGTGAAAGAAAGATACTGGTACAAACCATCATAAGTAATTCCATCCCCCAACGGTCCCAAACACGAAAATTTTGGTAATAGTCCGAACCATTCATAAACATCACAGCAAATATTATTAAAACATTTATAGCGCCCACGTAAATAAGTAGCTGTGTGGCAGCTACGAAACTGGAGAAGTTTGATAAAATATAGAATAAAAGGATACACAAACAAGAACTAGTCCCAATGAAAAAGCAGGAAAAAATCGGATTCGTAAAGAATACTACTCCTAGACTTCCTAATATGAGACCTGATCCAAGAAAGATTAAAATAAAATCATGTAGCGATTCGGACAAATCCATTATATGAAAATAAAAGATAAATAGAAATTTCATTGACCCTTATTGATATGACCAGGAAAAAACTTGTTAAATACGAAAATTATCTGTGCATAGAAATTCACCAAATCCTAAGATAAGATATTGTGAATTGTTATTAGGTACAGTTGTTATAGAATCAATGGAATTTCATTCTTTTCTTTATGCCAAAGAGTCATTTCAAAAAAATAGAATATCTTTTTTTTTTATTCTATATATAGAGAAATTCAATTATTTTTGTGAAGAATTTTGAAATCATTTTATTTGAATTGTTCGAATTGTATAATCATCAATTACTGATACTGGTAAACGACCCAAAGCAATTAGATTATAATTCAATTCGTGGCGATCATAAGTTGAAAGTTCATATTCTTCGGTCATTGATAAACAATTTGTTGGACAATACTCAATACAGGTTACCACAAAATATACAGATTCCAAAATCAATACTGTAATTAAGCAACCGTTTTTTTCGAATATCAGTTTCTAGTTTCCAATCAACAATGGGTAGATCTATAGGACAGACACGAACACATACTTCACAAGCAATGCATTTATCAAATTCAAAATGTATTCGACCGCGAAAACGTTCTGATGAGATTATTTTTTCATAAGGATATTGAATAGTTACGGGTAACCTATTTGCATGAGATAAGGTAATCATGAGACCTTGACCAATATATCTAGCAGCTCGTATTATTTGTTCACTATAATTTATGAATTCAGTTACCATAAGGAACATATCGTGAATAGCTCTGAATATTTTTTTTCTTTCTCTTGTTTAAAACAAGTTCTGAATTTTGAATATAGAAGGTCCACATTTTTTTTACAGTGAAAACAGTTGAGACGACGTTGTTAATAATAGGATTACCAAGAGAAATGGGTAAAAGAAACTTCCACCCAAGATTTAATAATTGATCTATTCGTAGCCTAGGCAAAGTCCATCTTGTTGTGATAGAAACGAATATGAATAAATAAGTTTATAAACTAGTGTAATAAAGATACCAATTATCGTTACAAAAACTCCGTATGTTTTATTTATTTGAAAAAATTAGAAACGAAGATGTACGGAATAGAGAAATTTGAACCACCAAAATAAAGAACTGTTACAAATAAGGAAGAAACGAATAGGTTTAAATAGGAAGCAACATAAAATAAACCAAATTTGATACCGGAATATTCGGTTTGATAACCCGCTATTAGTTCTTCTTCCGCTTCTGGTAAATCAAAAGGTAATCTTTCACATTCTGCTAGGGAAGAGATTAGAAAAACGAGGAAACCCATAGGTTGCCGCCACAAATTCCATCCCCAAAAACCATATTTGGATTGTGCATCAAACTATATACACTGTACTTAAACTGTTAGATAATCCTAGTCGGTGATGACATTACTGTTACCATCTCTATTACAGAACCGTACATGAGATTTTCATCTCATACGGCTCCTTTAAAGCCTTAAAAAAATATAAGAACCCGGCCAATTATTTCTCCTTTGATATATCCCTAAGATAGATAAGATTCTATTTTCTCGGACGGTTCTGAATTAGACCCATGGAATTCTGTCTGTTCTAAAAAAAATTTTTAAATGAATACACACTTATTTAAAAAATAAAAACATTTGCACATTTATTGAATTTCTTTAGATAAATAAAAAATACAAAAGGTACTTCTGAATTGATCTCATCCTTTAAAAAATTCAAAATTAAATTTGTTGAGTAATAACTTAATTTCATTTTTGCATAAAATACTCTTTTAAAATTATCAAGAACTCCCACATCATTTTCGATTCCGAAAATAATTAGATGTTCTTTTTTTAAAATTATGATTATCTCCATAAATATGGAGTATATAAGACAAAAAAGAAAAAGGAGATCACTTTTACCTCTTATCTTATTCCTTTTTGTGCAAGCAAAAGGGGACTTCAAAAAATTAAAGGATTATTTCGTTCCTGATAGTTATTTATTCAATCAATGGATGGAAGTATACTCTAGATCGGAATTGGGGGGAGTACTGCCTTATTTTTTCTACCAACTTCAAGTCCCCATTAGTATTCTTTTTATATTATACATAAATTGGATAATTTAAAAAAGAAATATACGTTACTAATCTTTTGTGTATTTTGGTGTTTCTAGCCATCCATTAATTTTTTTTATTATATTAATGCCTTTTTTTTAATTTTGTTAATATATGTATG
Organism: Vigna unguiculata; assembly: GCF_037176805.1. Lineage (NCBI taxonomy): Eukaryota > Viridiplantae > Streptophyta > Magnoliopsida > Fabales > Fabaceae > Vigna > Vigna unguiculata. The sequence goes on from NW_028196902.1 coordinate 19,106, forward strand.
CTAATTCATACAAATGATATTGAAAATTTGAAAAAGGTTGGTCTTTTGCGTCCGCTTCAAGACAGGATTACTAATCAACAAATCTTGGAAAAAACAACCACTTCTATACATAGAATATAATATATAGAATCTAATTCTAGAATTTCATTGATTTTTTCACCTTATTCTTATACATAGAAAATTAGACTCAATATTTTTACTGCAATTTGAAATCATCATACTTTCTCTATAAGTAATAGAGTATTCTATAAATAATATTCAAAAAAGCTGTTTTATTGCACTCATATAACTATTCTGATTCAATTATTCAATCCAAATGCGAAAAGAATATATATATATTCTTTATAGATTCTTTTTGTACTTTAAATATAAGGAGAGGCTTATAAGAAATAGTATCAAAAAATTTATGTCTCAACGAAGCACACATAGAGATATCGATAACACACATAGAGTTAATGGTATTTCATAACTAATTGATTGAGCAGCTGCTCGTAGACCACCCAAAAGGAATATTTATTATTTTGACCCATATCCTGACATAAGAAGTCCAATGGGGGCAATACTCGAAATAGCAATCCATAAAAAAACACCAATATTCAGATCAGATTAAAACAAAGTTATAGCCAAAAGGAATTACTGAATAGCTTATTATAATGGATATGACTTGAGATAGATGGGCCGAAACTAAATAAACGAATATCTCCTCTAGATGGAATAAGATTCTCTTTAAAAAGTAATTTTGTTCCGTCTGCTAGAGCTTGAAGAACTCCAAAAGGACCGGTGTATTCAGGTCCAATACGCTGTTGTATCCCTGCAGATATTTCTCTTTCTAACCATACAATTGCTAGTACACTTATAGTAATTCATAATATCAAAATAAAAATAGGCACAAATACCCAAAGAATTCCATATATCTCTTTCAAAAATTGCAATCTGAAAAAAAAATGTATATCTTGTATTTCTGTTAAATCAATTATCATTTCAACGATCAACTTTCTCCCATAATAATATCTATGCTACCTAGTATTGTCATAATATCGGCCAATTTCATTCTTTTAACTAATTGAGGAAGAATTTGCAAATTTATAAAACCGGGCGGATGAATTTTCCATCTCCAAGGAAAACCATTTTGATCCCCTATTAGAAAAATCCCTAATTCTCCTCCCCTATTAGAAAAATCCCTAATTCTCCCTTGGGGGCTTCAACTCTTACATAAAGTTCTTGTTTTGGCAATTCAAAACTCGGAGACGATTTTTTACTAATAAATCGATACTCAAACTCATTCCATTCTGGCTCTTTTTCTCTATCAAAGCAGCGGATTTCTAAATTTTCATATGGACCGCCGGGAAGTCCTTCCAAAGCCTGTTGAATAATTTTTATGGATTCTATCATTTCACCAATTCGAACTAAATAACGAGCTAATGAATCTCCTTCTTTTTGCCATTGAACTTCCCAATGAAATTCTTCGTAACATTCATAATTATCCACTTTACGTAGATCCCATTGTATTCCGGAAGCCCGAAGCATCGGTCCTGATAAACCCCAATTAATAACTTCTTTTACATCAACAACACCGACGCCCTCAACCCGTTCTAAAAAAATAGGATTTCGCGTAATAAGTTTTTGATATTCAGCAATACTTGTTAAAAAATAATCGCAGAAATCATAACATTTATCTATCCAACCATAAGGTAGATCAGTCGCTACCCCTCCGATACGAAAAAAATTATGCATCATTCTCATACCTGTGGCAGCTTCAAATAGATCATATATTAATTCTCTTTCTCTGAAAATATAGAAAAAAGGTGTTTGTGCACCAATATCTGCCATAAAAGGTCCTAGCCATAGTAGGTGAGAAGCTATACGGCTTAACTCCAACATTATTACTCGGATATAGCTGGCTCTTTTAGGTACTTGAATATTTCCCAACTGTTCTGGTCCATTTACAGTTATTGCTTCTGTGAACATTGTAGCTAAATAGTCCCAACGTGTTACATAAGGCAGATATTGTATAATTGTTCGGTTTTCCGCTATTTTTTCCATTCCTCTGTGTAAATAACCCAATATCGGTTCACAATCAATAACATCCTCACCATCTAGAGTAACAATAAGTCTAAGAACACCGTGCATTGATGGGTGGTGAGGCCCCATATTGACTATCATGAAGTCCTTTCTTTTCGTTGAGATATTCATAGGTTTTTGCTCGATTTATTCTTTTATGAATCGCTTAAAAAAAAAGTTCATCCAAATTCAAGATCTAATAAATCGAATAATTGAAAATTACTCTTCAATTTAACGAATTTGTGACTGCCGAATATTAAACTGATTGATTAATTTTTTATACCGTATTCCATCTTTCTTTGACAAATAAGACAGTAATCTTTGCCGTTTTCCCAAAATTTTACGTAAACCTGTTTGGGATGAGTAGTCTTTTCGGTGCAATTCAAAATGTGAAGTAAGTCTTCGTATTCTATTGGTAAATTTGAATATTTGAAATTCAACCAATCCCGGTTTTTTTCCTTTTTTTTCTTGTGAAATAACAGGTATAAATGACTTTTTTACCATAAAAAAATAAAAGTTTTTCCTTCTCCTCGATTTTTATAGATATTTTTATTGATCAGTAATTAGAATGACACTCATTTTTAATTTTTTGATAGAAATCCGAAATCTAATTTTTTTGATAACTGAAATCAATCCAATTGAAATAGAGAATTTAAATAGATATAGTATAAAGGAGACTAGTTTGATATATAAAAAAGAATTGTATACATTACATTAGATAAAAAAAGATAATTTTGTTAATGCTTTTTTTTTATGTATACATCATTGAATTAAAATCAATGCCATACCAAAATACGTGTATTTGTTTAACCTATGTATCTATCTATAGATAGATACATATGCTAAATAGAAAACAAAATTAGATTAACGAATTTTCACACGCGGATACATATGTATCCTTACTATACTGAAACGGCTTCCATTATGGGTATTAAACCAATAACGATTTATACAAGCTAAATCTTCTAATCGATATTTTGGCCAAAGAAAAATTTTGAAATTCATTAGTTTTTTTTTCTCTTTCTCATTTCTTTTTTTAGTCAAAACTTTAAAACAATTTTGGACTTTATTTTCATTATAAAATATTGTGTTTCTATGCATACTATTTATATTATTTGGATCTAAACAAATTCTAATTCTCAACTCTCTACGACGTCTAGCAGATAAAATGTTTTCAGGAACAAGTAAATTAAATTTCTCGTTTTCTTTGTTTTCTGTTATCTTTTGATCTTTTGTTCTTGTAATGTATTTATCAAAAAATTTCTTATTAACATGAATTTTTTCTGAGTATTTTTTATAAATTTTGCGTTTATTCTTATGAATTAATGAAAAACCCATCATTTTATACTTAAAAAATTGTTTATTATTTTTTCTAGACAGGCGAACTGGTTCGATAACAAATAGTTCTTTTTTCCTAAATTTATTATTTTTCTTTTTCCTTAAGCCTGAAAGAGTTAAATTCGTCTGTTTTTGAATCATCATAATATCTAGACCTAGTTCTCCTCTTTGAATAGAGGCTATAGTAATTTTTCTTAAATTTGTCAATCTAATAAGGAGACAATATACTTTTACATTGTTAAATATTTTTTGACCTAAGAAATTTTTCCAGTTTAAATGGAAATTCAAAAAATTTCTTACTAAGAATTGAAGTTCTGCCTCCATATTGTTCTTGGGTTTTTTTTTCGATGTTCTAAAAACATCTATTTTTTTTTTCTTTCTAGTAATATTCTTTTCACTAACATTTTTATTTCCTTTAGAATGTAAAAAAAGAGAATGTAAATAAAGTAATTTTATTGGTATAATTTGCGAGTTACCCCTAAATGTATTATAAAATATCACAAATTTGGAAAAGAACCAAAATTCCGGATTGCATATGGAACGATTTAGTATTTTTCTATTGATTCCCGTCCAATCCAAATATTTTCTATCCGGATTTATAATAATAGTATCTTCTGCTATATAATTCTTGATAAAAATATTACTTATTCTATCAAATAAGTCTTTTTTATATGTATTGTAATTAGAAGAAATCATTGTGTTTTTATTTGATTGAAATAGGGATCTATATCGATAAATATATGAGTCTTTCTTATTTGCATAATTCATAAAATTATAGGATAAAAGATCGTATTTATATTGTTTTCTAATTTTTTTTTTTAATGGGATTCCTTGTTGTTCTTTGTAAAGAATTAATGGGCTTTTTCCATATGAATCCCATTTGGTTAAATTTTTATTTTGAGTTACACCACATTTAGTGATTCTATTTCTCCATTTTTGTGATACTAATTTTGACCAGCTACTGTTAGATAAGTTATATTGATAATAATTATTCTTTAACCAATTTGTCCATTGATTTAGTTCAGAATTGAGCAGGTTATTTTGTTTTCTTTTAGAATGAACTATTCCTTGTGCTCCAAAAAAAGAATCCTTTATTTCATTTTTCAGAAAAAAAAAATTTTTATTATATTGAAAAAGAAGTCTTAACTTATATATGTTTATGTTAATAATTCGGGTTTGTAACAAATTTAAAAATACATATGGTTGTGACAAAAAGGAGACATCAAAATAATTATGTGAATTCGCATTCTTATTCTTATTATTAAAATATTTGTGTAATTTTAAAAGAAAGGGAATTATACTTTGATTTGTTTTATAACTTCTTTCTGTATTTGGTTCATTATCGTAAAGCCATTTATTTAAAAATTTTTTTGTTGATTCAAGAAAAAGTTGTAGCTGGATTTTCGGAATACAAATGATATATAGAAAGATATCTATGTATATTTTTTTCATCAAAAATTGAAAAAAAGAATGTGATTTTTTAGTTAAGCTAATATTTCTTCTTTGGAATATCTGCAAAATTTTTTTTTCGAATTCTATCCTTTTACTATCATAAATTTTTTTCTTCGAATGAATATTTGTCTCGCGAATTCCAAGTCCTCTTTTCTTTTCTTCTTTTTTCATTTTTTCTATTTTTTTAATAACTACTTTTCTCTTAGTATTGAGATCCTTTATAGATTTTTTTTTCAATGAAAAATTTGTCGACTTTATCGATTGAATTGAAATGGTTGCTTCAGAAATCATTGAATTATTCTTCCAAATTGTTGAATATTTTTTGTTTTCGCTCAATTCATCGAGTTTTGGGGGTTTCCTTTTAATAAAAAAATATTTTAAATTTAAAAATTCTTGTTTTTTTTTCGTGAGGAATACTATACTTTTTCTAATAATTTCAAGAATACTTTGGATGATCCCTTTTGCTTTTTCTATTACGATATTTAGAAACAGTTTGAATTTTTCACTTAAAACTTTTAGAACTAGAAAAGTGAAAAATTCAAATTTTTTCTTTTTTTTTTTTAGTTCTTTTAAAATGGGGTCGAAAAAGGAAAGTGGATTTTTCGTGGAACTAGAAAAAGGCAATTCAACTTCCATCCCCCAAACTGTTAAAAAACAAAAGTTCTTTTTTTTCTTTGAATTTTTTTTGTTTTCATTACATCGTATTTTAGATTTATGCCAAGGTTTTAGACGAAAAGGAAATAATATTTTTATCTGAATCCCATCTGTTAGCCATTTTTGCGGAAACTCTCTTTCGGATAATTGAACGCCGTTATACGTGCATTTAATATATATTTCTCTCTTCCAATCCATATAATCTTCAGACCATTCTGGAATTTGAAAAAATAGTATACGAATTGTATTTTTAATTATTATAAATGAAGGTAATAGAATATATTTCCTAATAAAGCATTGGGTTATTAATAAAACACCTCTTATTACTTGAGCAAATATAATGCTATCCCAGGCTTCTGCTATTTCTATACGTTTTCTTTCTGCATTTTCCTTTTTTGCTTCCTCCTCTTTTTTTTTCGGACTTTTTTTTGTTTTTTCCTCTATAGAACCTAAAATTTGAAATTCTGTCTTTTTACGAATCCAAATATTTAACATAAAAAATCTTTTCATTGATTTTAAACTATGAAAAGAAAAGAATATTGATTTTTCAATTTTATCCAAAAAAAGCGGCGAATGCACCCTTTTTTGAAAAAATTTCCAAGTAACTGTTTTCCGTCTTTGAGCACGGATAGATCCTTTGATTATGTCTCTTCGAAAATCCGATTGTTGGGAATAACGTCTTAAAGCCAATTCGTTTTTTTGTTCATTATTTTCAGTATCTCCACGATCACGATAAGTCTTGTATTTTTTAAAAAATTTATCTTTATTAGTCAAAATGACTACACGTTTGCCTTTTCTAGAACGAATTTGAGAATTATCTGCTTCAATTTTTCCACCTAGTTGTTCTAATTCGTCCATCAATTTGTATGACCACCGAGGTACTTTTTTACAGATTTCGTTTCTTTTAATAGACTTAGTGTTCTTTCGATTTACTTTTCTTTTTTCGTTCAAATCAGTTGTAATTGCATCAAATAATATTTTGATTATTTGTTTTTTTTCTGCGTCATAATTATAATTCATTTTTACTTGTTCAGGTTCTGTAAATAAATAAGGTACGTGCGAATTTAAGCTTGACACTAATGAAAATTGACTGATTAGATTAAAAAGAAATGTAGTTACTAATAATTTTTTATCAAATGTTTTTCTATTTTCCTCTAATTTTGGAGAATTACTATTATTCTTTTTAGAAATCTTATTATAAAGAAAGATATCTTGAATTTTATTTATAAAAATGTTATTTTTTTTGTAAGTTTTTTCATGTTGGATTGAGGTTGAAAAACCGTTTTTTATTTGTCCACGGAAGGGTCCGTTTAACAAAGGATCTTTTCTTTTAGTTAAATATTTTTTTTTAGTTTCATCATCACAAAATCGAATTCTATTTTCGAATATATCGAGAGAAATCAATTTCTTATCTATCAGTTTTGTGCGATTTATAAATTCATTGCTCAATTTGTTTATTTTTTCTTCATTCCTATAGTACGAATCATTATACAAATCATCAGAGGAAATTTTCTTTTTTGTGAAGAAATCTATTTTTGTTTCCATCAGTTTTTCAAAACTTGATAAATTTTGTGGATACGTAAAAGATATTTTTTCTCTTCCATCACGTTGATATGTATGAAAAAAAAAATTCTGAAATTTCATTTTTTACCATGTTTTCAAATTCATTATTTTTTATATATCGAAATGGACGCTTCCATCGTTTATAATTGAAAAGAATATTTATAAGAGGTTTTTGTAACATATCTTTATCTTATATCTTTATCTTTTTTTTTCCTTTTTTTAGAAATTTCATTGCTTTGTTTACTTTCTAATACTAATAGTTTTTTATTAAAAAGGGGAGAGGTGTTCTCCTAAATAATATAAACAGGTAACCAATAAGAAAAAAGCAAAGATTTTAAACATATAATTTCTAAATTCTGACAGAATGTCTTTTTTTGATTGAATACGGACATTAGATTTAATCCAATTATTTTGCTGTATGCAGATTAATAAAAATTCAATCCATTTTATAAAAAAAGTATGACCTATTATCCAACCAATAAAACTACTTGTTAAAAATAGCAATTTATTGTTACATCGAAACAAATAAATATTGATGAATCTCATGAATATGGAACTCGGTAAGAAAAGGGGATTAAAATTGAAAAAGAAGATTCTGAAAGAATCTTCTTTGAATACTAAAATTACGTATTGAATTGGATTCTTGTATCCATAATTCAAAAAGTTTTTTTGACTATTGCCGAAGAACTGAAATAAAAGATAGGGTATAGCTATGACAGTTATTGTATGGGGTCTACCCAATGCTAATGCAAAGGCGCATAATAGATAGACATGAACATTATGAGCTGTCCCGTAATAAACCCAGTTGTTGCTGCTATTTCTTCTCGGTTCCTTCTTCCACAAGTCTAGCTCGAAGAAGGAAGAGATAAGAGGGCCCTATGGAAAATGTGGTCATAAATCCATAATAGAGTCCGACCACAACTATCGAATTCATTATCTTCATGCATAAGAATACTAGATTCTCCAGTATAAAAGATTGAAAAATCATCTCAAACCTCTCTTTTTCTTTTCTATTGCAATTTTTGGATTATTATATAACGATTTTTTCAATTTTCAATTTTGCATAATTTTCCATTTATAGAAATAGATAGACTAGAAATAGAAACGACATCTCTTATCTCAATAACACCAAAGATAGGGATATTAAATGAATGGAATTAGTTTATGGATGTAATATAATGAAATAGAGCCAGTTTGAGGTTCCCTATGAAATGAGGCATGGAAGGGAGCCGCTGTGAAGAATTTGACGAGTTACGAAGGAAACTTCGAGTTCCTATTGGTCATGGGTTGAGACGGGAATTGAACTCTATGAGATCGAATTTCCCGT
>NW_028196902.1:45000-50000 GCF_037176805.1 Vigna unguiculata
CATGAGATGGGAAATGCAAACTATTAGCCCCCCACAAGGTGTGTGAATAAGTAATTGTCTGATAATTAGCAAGGAATATACGTCTTTCTACTAAACAGGATGTATTGAATTCATAAATCATTAGATACTTTTTTTGAATGTCAACTAAGTATCGTAAGTAAATTGCTCCCGGTTGTTCACTTATTTGATAACCAGAGTTATTCTTTGATAAAAGATCACTATGAGTAAGACTCAATAGAATTTGATCAATCCTTTTTTCTGTTGTTAAGGTAGAAAACTGAACCAAGAATTCTTTTTCTTTATCATCAATCGAATCAGTGTTCGAGACCCAGGATTCTATTTGATCATCAATCCAATCACCATTCACGTTTTTTATTTTTCTTATCAAGGAATAGATTGCTTTACTTGGATGACTTAGATGTCTCGTATTTCTCGAAAAAGCGATTCGATTGATGGGATTTGGTATAATACTTATGAGATCGATGAGATTCCAATATTTATTCTTAGAACGTATGGATTTGACCCCATAAGCGGGACCACCACCCCATAGCATGTTGCTACCAAAAGCAAAACTCCGTATTTCTTCTAGAGAATCTCCTAATTGTTCCAGAGCAACTAGAAAGATATTCTTTAACCAGAAAGAATTCAGTTCAGATGTAGGATACCTATCCAGAAGTTTTCGCAACTCAATCATGTATGATGGAATCATCAAAGATTTTACCTTTTCGAACTCTGTCTGTAACTCACTATAGACTCGAGAAACAAAGAGAAGATGTGTACGAACGAGATATCCAGCAACAAGGAGAAGGAAAAGGATTGAATAGAAGAACTCCTGAACATTTAGCGATCTCAGATGTGTCGATATCAATAGTAACTCATTATTTCGATGAGTCATTTCTTCGGACAGAAGAAGATTATGGAAACAATTACCCGGAATCTCACTTATCAGATTCCATTGTGGAAGACACAATGGAATCTGACGAATTCGCCATAATATATCTGACCCATGCATAATATCATGAAAAATGGATACAAATTTTTGGCTGCTACTTAGTATCGGCAATAGGTCTGAAAAAGTATCTAAAAATATGAAATTTAGATATTTGTACCCCGTCGAGGTAAGGAACCATGGTATATATGTTTGGAATAGATTCCATTTTGAGAGAGTTGAAAAAACACTATCTTGTTGAAAGGTTCTATACATCTGACCTTTCTCAAGGCATTTTTGTAGACAAGAACTCCGTTTTTTCCTTTTTTCGGATGGTAAATATTTCTCAGAACATGGAGTGTGAATCCAACCCATGTTTGAATTGAAATTGAGATACTGATACAAGTTCTTCCCTTCTGAATCAGGTATATTCATATCTGAAAGAGGTTGACAATAAGTTTTTTCAAAATGGACTATTTGTCCCTCTGTTAGAGGTGTTCCAGAAATGTCTGCGATCGAGTAAATAGCTCCACGAACGAATGGATCGTATCGAATTGGAAAATGGAAAGATTTGTAGAAGTTATACCCTTCGTCGCCACTTTGCGGAAAATCGTTAGGTATCAATATGTTAGATACCTGTAACTCGATTGGTGAAATAGTATCTCTCTTCAAAAAAGCATGTTTTTTTTGACCATCGCAAAAAGAAAAGATTTTGTTGCGAATGAACAAGATTTTGAGGAATTGTCCATACGTAAAATCATAATTATTGATACGGGCCTTTTCCACATAAAAAGGGAATCTTTTGTTACAATAGAAGCAGAAGTGATATTGATTATTCAAGAATCGAAGTCGATTTGCTTTATAAAAATAGTATATCAATGAACTTCTATGAAATGGTTTCACGGGATTCAGCCAATTGTCTGGATCGTGGGATATCATTGAGAAATAGGAATCTGTGTTATCAAAAGATTTCCTGCGATTCTTTCTAGTATGGAATGAGTCAATCATCCACTTTGGTATCTTATTGAACAAAAATGGTGATATTGTTCCTCCATTGATCAAGAATTTCGATTTTTGGGAAGTATCTTGGTCATCCAATAATAAGGGTTTCCTTTTTTTCAAATGAAAGATTTGAAGACCTATTGATTCTAATAACTGATTACAGAGTGGATCATTCGGACCTTTCAATTCATAGATGTGGATCTCGGACCTATGAATGGGGATACCCCCAAAACTCACAAATAAAAAAGAAGGAAGTGAGTTAGACAAAAAGAGAAGAAACTTGGGCAAAAAAAGAAGTAACTTGGACAAAAATAAACAAAGTGACTTAGACAAATCTTTTTTGTCGATAACCTCAGACCAATCAATCGAATATTGATTAATATGTAATCGATCGAACACTACTTGAAAACGGCTATTCTGCTCAGAAATGAAATAGTCCAAATGTTCCTGGAAATTCTTGCTCCCATTGGACCATTTGTATCTATATACATTAGGATCCCAATTCATAGATCTCTCCGTTCGAGAAATCAAAATAAGAGGATCGAACCACTTCTTCTGACTCTTTTTCAAATTTGATAAATGTTGGTTGATCGTGTATTTCATTCTAGTTCGATGATTCAGAGTATCATTTCCTATTTGATACCTTTGAATTCCATATTCGAAGTTGCAATTGAATCGATTCAATACATTTCTTATGTAACCATGGGTGCTATATTGGATTTGAATCAGATTTCGGATCAATCTATATTGATTGACTGCCTCCATTATGTTGTTGCTAGCAAATACAACTATTTTAGGTTTTGGATCTTCCACATTATTTCCGCAAGAGGTCTGGACCCATTTTTTTATGATCCTTCGATAAAAAGATTCATTCTCTTCATAAAAAAGAGGAGGTAGAACCAATAAAGAGTGCTTTTTCGATTCATCCCTGGAGTTCAATAACTCATTCAAGAAATGTTTTTGATCCAATCCGGAGGAATCCATAGAAAAATCAAATTCCTTATGATACACCAGATCCGGCTCGGTTATTGATAGAGTGAATAGATCTGCCATTTCTTGAAATATATCTTCTGATTCAAAATCGTGGTGTAACGTGTATCTCCCCCTGTTCCGGTCATGGAATAGATGAAATAAACCCCAAAATGGATTTTTGTTCAAGAATGAAATCTTATTGGAACTGTCCAGTTCACCCTTTGGAACCATATCACATCCTCGATAGGATGAAATAGGATGAATTGAGACGGTATTTTGTAAGTACATAATTATCTTGAATAAATTCACTATTTCTTTCTTTTCCGATCGCCTGGAAAAAGCAAGATGTTTCTTTTGTTCTTTTTTCAACAATTTCTGATCTCTAGTAGACCTATCAGTAGGATTCGAACCCAGATGAAGTTCTGACCATCTGTCAGAGAAAAAAGAACGAGTGGCTCTTGCAGGATTCCCAAAAAATTCTTCGATTTCTTCCGGAAGCAGATGATTATTCATCTGCTTCTCACGTTCCATGAATAGTCGGCACATTGAGGAATATCCAGAAAGGATTTTAAGGAATCGCTCTGATTCTATCTCTGTTCGTTCCGTTTGAAGAAAGGAAGGATCCCAACAAAGAATCGATCTTTCTTTTAGTTGTTGAATCTCTCTTTGATTGATCAATGTGTGATATTTCGAATCCTCATTCCTAATGGAATCGAAAGAATCCTTGGATTGATCAGAAGATCCTTTCAATTGGCTAGAATCCGTTACTTGAATGAAACTAGATCTCGTGGAATCATATTGAAGATTTGATGATACATTCCGTACCTTGCTAAAAAACCGATCCTTGTTTCCCAACCACACATTGTCTAACCAAATCCAATTCTCTCGTGACATGTTCCTCAAAAAATCCGATTCGTGCGGACTCTTCCCCCAACTAACGAAGAGATCTTGACGGAATTGCCACATATGAAATTGAGCACAATTTTGCAAAGAAATAGCCCGCTTGTTTCTCAAGAAGAGATGCGAAACATGCTCAATATCATTTGATTGAATAATTGACCCAGTCCCTTGTTGTTTGAAGAAACCCTCCACTTCCTTTGGTATTTTTTCACGAAAAGCAAACATGAGATAATAAATCCAGTCTTTCACTAAGATTTCGAATAGCTGTCCCGAATTCAAGTTGATTATGTTTCGCCTCTTTCTCGGGGAAAGACGATCAAAAAATTCCCAATCATGGTCCTTACGGATCGGATCATCCATATAATATACAAAAAGGAACTCCAGATATTTGATATCTTTCTCTTTGAATGAGATCTCAATTCCAGCGATGGTTTCATTAGATATCTTACAACTAGAATCGCTCTTTTTTCCTATCCAGTTCCTCCACCACCGCGAATCCCAGTTAAATTCAGGCATGATATACTTTTTAGTTATTGGGAGAACCCGAGTACTCTCTTTCGGATCCAGGAAAGAACTCTCAGAGATCTTTTTTCCTTTTGGAAGATACAGGAGCGGAACAATCAACCTATTGATATTGGAAGACTCAGATGATTCTTCCAATGTATCATTTTTGGGTCCAATGGAATTCATAGGTATAGGAAGAAGCCTTGTCAAATAGGGATTTTTTCTTTCGACCATTTTTCGATTGTTAATACGATATATAAGGACCGCTACTACAAAGAGTACTACATACTTGATCGTGAAATATCGATTGCTTGTTGAACCCTGTGAATTGCGTGAAAGTAGGATACTCCAAATTCGGGAGTCCAAGAGTTTTATAAAACTCTCTTGATGGAAAAAAATATGAATGAAAAATCCCGCTGAATTGAATTGGGTCCATGAATCTAAGAAATAGCGAGAATTCTTGATTTCTCTCAATATCTCTCTCAATTCGAAAATCCAGGATTTGAATTGATGTCCTTTCATCGAATCCTCCTAATTGCATTGATTTATCCGAAAGATTTCACTTCAATTGGAATTTGGTTATTCACCATGTACGAGGATTCCCGCTAAGCATCCATGGCTGAATGGTTAAAGCGCCCAACTCATAATTGGCGAATTCGTAGGTTCAATTCCTACTGGATGCACGCCAATGGGA
>NW_028196902.1:52500-92500 GCF_037176805.1 Vigna unguiculata
CCTACTCTAAACTTCCGAGGACATGCGAAAAATGATAATAGATCTCGTCGTTAACGTTAATTTGAACATCCATTTTTAAATAGTAATGCATAAAGAAATATTACAAAATTGAATTCTTAGTAAAATGAAGTTCAACTCATTTCTTTTAGAATTCATTAAATGAATTCAATAATTCATAATAATAATAAAATTCTTTTTTAATGAAGAATTCAATCAATTCAATATTTTATTGATTTGTCAAATAGACTCTTATGATAAAGAAGAACCTCTATACAGAAGCCTTGTCTTTTGGTCAAATCAAAAAAAAAGGTTCATGTCTATTTTATTTACAACACACAGTACAAATAGTAATTGATGTGATTTGTACATAAATAAAACATTATGATACTTGAATTTCTATTTGAATTTTCTATTTGCTTTAGTTGAATATCTTCTTTTATTCGATTTTTTGAATTGTTTATTTTACAATAGTCGATGATAGTCACAATAGAAATTTCAACGAACTTAGTCAATGAGCTATAATGAGTTATAAAGATCTATCTATAGATAAAAAATACACAAATAAGAAATATCATTTTATTGTAAGGAGTATGTTGATTATATAAAAAGTAAGAGGCAACAATTTTTTTCGTTTACCATGGGGAAGGACACTATCGCCAACATAATAACCTATATACGAAATGCTGACATGAATAAAAAAGGAATGGTTCAATTACCTTTTACTAACATTACAGAAAAAACTGTAAAAATACTTTTACGAGAGGGTTTTGTTGAAAACATCAGAAAACATAGAGAAAACGACAAATATTTTTTAGTTTTAACTCTACGGTATCGAAGAAATAGAAAAGAATCATATAAAAAGTTTTTTCAATTTAAAACGAATAAGTACACCTGGTCTACGAATATATTACAATTATCAACAAATCCCTCGAATTTTAGGAGGCATGGGGATTGTCATTCTTTCAACTTCTAGAGGTATAATGACAGATCGAGAGGCTCGATTAGAAAAAATCGGCGGCGAAGTTTTATGTTATATATGGTAATCTTTCTAATATCCGAATTCGATGAGAAACTTGTATCCATTTCATTTATGTAAAAAAAAAAAAAGAGAGATAAAACGCAAGTTTCTATAGAACTTCATCCCTCATAGATAGAAATATATCTATTTTTTTTAGATAGATATATTTATTGATGAATGTAAGAAGGATTTCACTGGAATTGTAAAAAAAAGGGAAATTCACGAAGATTTAATTACTAAATGAATAACTTATCCATAAATTATTTGCCCGGGGTTTAAGGTTTATATACAATTAATGCAAATTGGATTTTTATTTCTATTCTAGAATATGTTTCCAATACTTTTTCTGGACATACGATAAGAAAATAAAAAAGAGAAGTCACTCAATTGAATTAGGATGTTTTTTAATCTCAACTTTATTTTCTATTTTATTGAGAAAGCCACTAATAGACGTTCAAAATAGACGTTCAAAATGTAAGGAACCTTTATTTTCTTCCACAATTTTGGATTAACTAATTAAGGAATGTAAAATATGAAAATAAACGCCTCGGTTCGTAAAATTTGTGAAAAATGTCGATTGATTCGAAGACGAGGACGAATTATAGTAATTTGTTTCAATCCAAAACATAAACAAAGACAAGGATAATATTTGAACAAACAGAAGCTTTCTAAAAAAATAGACTAGATAAAAAAAGAGAGAAAATTATAAAATATCTAGAATATATATTATTCTATGAAAATGAAAAATCCATTTTTTAAATATTATTGATATTTCAACTTTTAACTTTGATTTCAAAAATTGTATTTGATATTAATCAAAAGCAAATAAAAAGAATATAGAAAAAATCGAATATCAAATTCGAAAAGAATTGGAAAAGGATCCGTTTTTGACATGAAATGGATATCTCCATACCCTAGATCTATCTTATTTTTTTTTTTTTAATGAAATATTGTATTGAAATAATCGAATATGGCAAAATCCTATACCTAAAAAAGGTTCACGTAAAAATGTACGTATTGGTTCGCGTAATTATACTCGTAAAATACCAAAGGGAATTATTCATGTTCAAGCTAGTTTCAACAATACTATTGTGACTATTACAGATGTACGAGGTCGGGTGATTTCTTGGTCCTCCGCGGGTACTTGTGGATTCAAGGGTACACGAAGGGGAACACCTTTTGCCGCTCAAACTGCAGCAGGAAATGCTATTCGAACAGTATCGGATCAAGGCATGCAACGAGCAGAAATCATGATAAAAGGGCCTGGCCTCGGAAGAGATGCAGCATTAAGAGCTATTCGTAGAAGTGGTATACTATTAAATTTTATACGAGATGTAACTCCTATGCCACATAATGGATGTAGGTCTCCTAAAAAAAGACGTGTATAAAACTAAAAATAAACATTAAAAATAGTTCAAGAGAAAAAAACAAGTCAAGAGTTTTATCAAAATAATTACTATGGTTCAAGAGAAATTAAGAGTCTCTACTCGGACACTACAATGGAAATGTGTTGAATCACGAATAGACAGTAAGCGTCTTTATTATGGACGCTTTATTCTGTCCCCACTTATGAAAGGTCAAGCCGATACAATAGGCATTGCAATCCGAAGAATTTTACTCGGAGAAATAGAGGGAACATGTATCACACCGTGTAAAATCAGAGAAAATACCACATGAATATTCTACCATAATAGGTATTGAAGAATCAGTACATGAAATTTTCATGAATTTGAAAAAAATTGTATTGAAAAGTAATATGTATGGAACACAGGACGCATGGATTTCTTTCAAAGGTCCTGGATATATAACCGCTCAAGACATCATTTTACCACCCTCGGTGGAAATCGTTGATAATAGACAACATATAGCCAACGTAACAGAACCTGTTAATTTTGTGTATTGAATTAAAAATTGAGAGAAATCGTGGGTATCGTATAAAAACATTAAAAAACTTTCAAGACGGAAGTTATGATATAGATGCTAGATTCATGCCTGTTCGAAATGTAAATTATAGTATTCATTCTTATGTCAATGGGAATGAAAAACAAGAAATACTTTTTCTGGAGATATGGACAAACGGAAGTTTAACTCCTAAGGAAGCCCTTTATGAAGCCTCCCAAAATTTGATTGATTATTTCTTCCCTTTTTACACGCAGAAGAAGATAACTTTCATTTAGAAAAAAAATCAAGACAAAGTGACTTTGCCCCTTTTTACTTTTCATGATATATTGGTTAAAGATAAACTAAGGAAAAATAAAAAAGAAATAGCATTGAAATCTATTTTTATTGACCAATTAGAATTACCTCCCAGGATCTATAATTGTCTCAAAAGATCCAATATTCATACATTATTAGAACTTTTGAATAACAGTCAAGAAGACCTTCTGAAATTTGAACATTTTCGCGTAGAAGATGGAAAATCTATATTGGACATTTTAAAAATACAAAAGTATTTTGCATAAAATTGAAAATCTATTGACATAGGATTTTTTCAAATTGATTTTTTTTTCTAAACTCAAAATGAAAGGTCAAAATATGTAATTTAAATATTTAGAACAAATCCTAATGGTCAGAATATATCTAAAAAGGAATAGATGTATCTAGGGATTAGTAGGTTCAGAAAGAATTCTCCCTAGATATACAATACAGATGTCATGATATTTTATTTCAAAATGAATTCAAAATGAAACCAATCTATAATTTTAAAAAAGACCTAACGTTAGGGATTTCTCAATAGGTAATGTTGCTCCAATACCTAACCAAAGGGCAACTACAGTACCAATCAAAAAGATGGTAGTTGCTACTGGGCGGCGAAATGGATTTTGGAATTTATTAACATTCTCCAAAAAGGGTACTGTTAATAATCCCGTAGGTACCGAAACCATTAAAAGAACGCCCAATAACTTATTGGGCACTGTACGAAGTATTTGAAATACGGGAAAAAAATACCATTCAGGTAGTATTTCCAAAGGAGTTGCAAAAGGATCCGCAGGTTCCCCAATCATGGATGGTTCTAGAACCGCTAAGCCTACGTTACAGGCAATAGTACCTAGAATTACTACTGGAAAAATATATAAAAGATCGTTAGGCCATGCGGGTTCTCATAATAATTATGACCCATTCCCTTAGCCAATTTAGCTCTTAATACAGGATCATTCAAGTCAGGTTTTTTTGTTATTGGGATAGGTGAATTCTTATAGATCCATCCTCCAAAAGAACCGGATATGATAATTTTTTCATCATCCGGCTCGAGCACTAATCAAATTTTTCTTCAACTGTATCTATAGAATAAACTAGAAAAAAATGTATGTGTTATCCACACATATATGAAGATTCTAAATAATAAAAGAAACTTGATTCTATTCTCTTTTTCCAAAGTTACCATTTTTATTGAAAAAAAAATTAAGTTCTTTTTAAGTAAATTTTAGTAAACGCTCAATACCCGAGTAGACTTTTCAAGTTGATAATGCTTTCTGGGTGATCTCAAACTTTGCAATTGTTATCCTATCAAAAAAAAATCTTGATACTTTTTATGTACAAAGAATTTACTTGTTACTAATATAACCTAACTTGCGTTGTTCTTTAGATCTACTTTGTTCACTCCAATAGTATCAGAAATCAAATCAATGCATAGGAAATGAATGCGTTGTCATACTATATAGAATTCAGGACTATATCACATCACTTCTTTTACTGGATCTTATGGAGCCTGTTGATGCAGACTAAAATCGAGTCTGATCATAGAAAAGATTCTCTTCAAGTAAAACCAGCCTACCCTCTCTGTAAGAGCCTTGCTTGGTGGTTGGAAAAAAGACACATTTAATTGTAAATTATAATGTGGCAGATAAGATAAAGTCATATATCTGCGCGGCCAAATAAATAGTTCAAGTCACACACTCCCATAATCCATTTTTTTGGAGAATTCCTTCAACTATTTTTGTATGTAAAAAAAAATTCAATTTTTGTTAAGTTGAAGAAAAATATCTAAATACATGTTTTATTTTGTTTTATAATCCATAATTGTAGCAATGAAAAAAAATCCTCCCCAAAATACAAAATGATAATGAAGTGATTACAAATATCTATGACCCATATTCACTATAAAGGACCAGAAATGCCTTGCTTACGTATCATTGAAAAGTGCATTAACATAAATACAGCAGTAAGAAAGAGGTAATACAAAAGTATGCAAACTATAAAAACGAGTTAAGGTAGATTGGCCCACACTGGAACTTCCGCGTAATAATTCTACCAAAGACGATCCTATTACAGGAATAGCTTCGGGTACGCCTGTTACTATTTTTACTGCCCAATAACCAATTTGATCCCAAGGTAAGGAATACCAGTTACACCAAAAGATGCAGTTAATACAGCCAAAACTACACCCGTAACCCAAGTTAATTCGCGAGGTTTTTTAAAACCACCTGTAAGATACACACGAAATACGTGTAGAATCATCATTAAGACCATCATACTTGCCGACCATCGATGAACTGATCGGATTAACCAACCAAAATTAGCTTCAGTCATTATATATTGAACAGAAGCAAAAGCTTCAGTAACGGTTGGGCGATAATAAAAAGTCATAGCAAATCCTGTTGCTACTTGGACTAAAAAACAAGTAAGTGTAATTCCCCCTAAACAATAAAATATGTTCACATGAGGCGGAACATATTTACTGGTTATATCATCGGCAATCGCCTGAATTTCAAGACGTTCTTCGAACCAATCATAAACTTTATTGAGATAGTAACCCAAAGGAACCCCCCCAGAGAACCGTATATGCGAATTTCATCTCGTACGGCTCAAACAAAAATACCCAAATATTGATTGTAACAAAAACAGATATCCGTAATAGAAAGTTTGAAACTGCTTTATTTAATCCTATGATTCTAATTTTCTCTTACGATAAAAAAGAAATAAAAATCCGAAAGCTATTCTTTTTTGTTATAATGCCAAAATATCAAGTCGGGCGCACCCGTCTTTATCGTGATCTTTTAAGGCCTCTTGAATATTCTTTACTTCTTTTTATTTGTATAATGTGAATTTACTGCTGTCTTCTTTATTCTTGAATTTTTATTATTGATAAGGGATTCTCTTGTTAGGACCATATGAATGAATAAAAAAAACCTCAGATTCATACTAGAACCACGATGATTCAAAACAATTTTTAATCGAAGTCCAAAAATTCCCTGAGTAAGAATTGCTGGATCATCACTTCTTCAATGAATAGATAAAATATAATGAAAAAATTCAAGGAAAGGTTTGTCCTTTGCTCAAAATAAAGACAAACTGGAGAAGCTTGAAAGAATCAAAATTTTTCAATATATTTTTAGAACTCTTTGAAAAGGTTTTTAATCCAGTTGCGAGGTCTAAATATTTAGTATGAATCATAGTATTAAGATTTTTAGAATCTATTTTCTATATTCCGTGCTCCAGATACTAGATTAAATATCTGACGGAATAAAACCATCTATATCAAGATGACAGACCCATTTTATGTTCTGTACTTTCAATAGGACCAATTAAAACAAGTCACACACTCATATTCCGGAAATACAGAAACAAAGAAATTCTACGATCAAACTACCACATCAACATGGAATAGACTAAGAAACAATAAGAAACCTAAAGGCTTCACTTTCTATAAACTAATTACTCGATTCTTGTGAATCTAATTGATAGAAATTCCGTCCAATAAAATGGACGAATTATAAATCTCCAAAATAATAGATAGAAATATCGCAAATAGAGCCATTGCAACACCCATCAAAGGAGTAGTTCCCCACCCCGGGGCTACTTTACCATATTCTGAATTTAAAGGTTTCAATAAATTCCCTACAACAGTTCGTCTTGGACCAGATCTAGAATTATCCTCAACGGTTTGCGTAGCCATAAATACTCTTTTTTATTCATTTAGATCTGTTGACTTTGTATACCATTCCGCTGTAAATATAAGGATCTTATCCTATAGATCTATTGTGATCTGGAAACTTTAGAATTAAAATAATGGAAACAGCAACTCTAATTGCCATCATCTATATCTGGTTTACTTGTAAGTTTTACTGGGTATGCCTTATATACTGCCTTTGGGCAACCCTCCCAACAACTAAGAGATCCATTTGAAGAACATGGGGGACTAGTTGAAGTAATGCGCCCTCCCTATTGGGGGCTCATTACTTCAATTAAGATAATAAAAAATTATTTGACCTTTTTCGTCGGAACTTTAGGAGGTTCTCTAAAAAAAATCGCGAAAAAAATAATTCCTAAAGTTGAGACTAAGAGGAATGTATAAACCAAAGCTTCCATAAATTTAATCGTGGTTTACAATTATAGCTTTCATACCTGTTTCTTGGGGTGGGGCTCTTTTCGAAAAGAAAAAAAAGAATAAATGCAATGATTCCAATCAAGATTTATCTAGTTCTTTATATGAAATTCAAAATTATAAAAAAGTAGAAAAGAACAAAAGAATGTTATACTACCTGTCTTCTTGTAGTTGGATCTCCAAGTTTTTGGAATGCTCCAAATTCTACTTGAGCATCTAAATCTGGGTCGATACCAGCAAAAACATCTCTGAACAAAGTTCTAGAACCATGCCAAATGTGCCCGAAAAAGAATAGCAGAGCAAATGAAGCATGCCCAAAAGTAAACCAACCCCTTGGACTGCTACGAAAAACACCATCTGATTTCAAAGTAGCACGATCTAATTCAAAAATTTCCCCCAATTGAGCACGTCTAGCATATTTTTTCACAGTAGCGGGATCACTATAACTTACTCCATTAAGCTCACCACCATAGAACTCAACAGTTACACCTACTTGTTCGACACTATATTTCGATTCTGCTCTTCGAAAAGGAACATCGGCTCTAACAATTCCGTCCCCATCTACTAAACAACTGGAAATGTTTCAAAAAAAGTAGGCATACGACGTACAAAAAGCTCATGTCCTTCTTTATCTCGAAAAATGGATGTCCTAACCAACCGACGGCTATTCCATCTCCATTGTCCATTGAACCAGCTCTAAATAACCCCCCTTTTGCTGGATTATTTCCGATGTAATCATAAAAAGCTAATTTTTTCAGGAATTTTAGACCAAGCTTCTGATAAATTTTGATTTTCGGCTAGCCCAGCACCAACTCTTCGATATATTTCTTGCTGGAAGTATCCCTGATCCCATTGATACCGAGTAGGACCAAATAATTCAATGGGGGTTGTTGCTGAACCATCAATGGGGGTTGTTGCTGAACCATACCACATAGTTCCAGCAACGACAAAAGCTGCAAAAAAGACAGCAGCAATACTGCTAGAAAGGACAGTTTCAATATTTCCCATACGTAATCCTTTATACAGACGTTGGGGTGGACGCACACTAAGATGGAAAAGACCCGCTAATATGCCCAACGTTCCTGCCGCAATATGATGAGAAGCTATCCCCCCCGGAACAAAAGGATCAAAACCTTCCACACCCCACGCGGGATTTACGGATTGTATCCTTCCAGTTAGTCCATAAGGATCAGACACCCATATTCCGGGACCATACAATCCTGTTACATGAAATGCGCCAAAACCAAAACAAGCCACCCCTGCAAGAAATAAATGAATTCCAAAAATTTTTGGCAAATCCAAAGAAGGTTTTCCAGTACGTTCATCACAAAAGATTTCTAGATCCCAATAAACCCAATGCCAAATAGCCGCTAAAAAGCACAAGCCTGAAAACACTATATGTGCTCCGGCCACACCTTCGTAACTCCAAATACCCGGATTCGTTATAGCCCCTCCTGTGATATTCCAACCGCCCCACGAATTAGTTATTCCTAAACGAGTCATGAAAGGTATAACGAACATACCCTGTCTCCACATTGGATCAAGAACAGGATCAGAGGGATCAAAAACTGCTAATTCATATAGAGCCATCGAACCGGCCCAACCAGCAACTAGAGCTGTGTGCATTATATGAACAGAAAGCAAACGGCCCGGATCATTTAAAACAACAGTATGAACACGATACCAAGGTAAACCCATGAAAAAATACCCCTTCAACAAAAAATAGACACTATGTAACTTTATTGCACTGGAAAAAAATGAATATAGCCTTTCAGTAGATTCTCTTGGAAAATGGAACAATCATATTTGTCGAAATCAAAGAAACAGATTTATTCTATACCGGATAAGTAACAATACGCAATGGTGGGGAGACGAAAGGGGTTGACAACTTTCTCTATGACTATTTAAATAAGTAAATGCAGACATATTCGCTTATCACCCCAATGACCCATTTATAACAACTCGACTTTATTTAGTCTTCTTTTTTATAAAAAAAAGCAATATTAATATAAAATCAAGTAAATCTTTTTTAACACGATAAGCTAATTCTTACGTTTCCACACTAAAGTGAGATATATGACTTTATTATTTGTCCATTTTATGCCCATTGGTGTTCCAAGAGTACCCTTTCGAACCCCCGGGGATAAAGATGCATCTTGGGTTGATATATAGTGCGACTTGTCAGATATAGTAGGTTATATGGGATTTACCCGTTTTCTCCCCCGATCGAGATATCCCCGCTTTCACCCCCAAAAGAGAATGATGAAATCATAAAGATAAAAAAATGGGGAGCGTGAAGTGTAATGAAGTACTATTCTATCGATTTTTTCATTTTTAGATAAAATTTCCAGATTATTACTCGAAATTATGAATAATTTATGGTTGGCTTAATTGGACCAATAAAATCAAGTACCCAGGCTCTGTGTAGAAAAAACCAATTGGTAATATTTCTACGATCACTACTTCTATCATATCTATATATTGTATTTTACAAAAAACATTAATAAATTCAGAAAAGGAAGAAGTTCTAACAAAAATACATAGTTTTGGACTATTTGTTCTATATGTGCAAATCCAAATCGGGCAGATCTTTACTCAGAGTAGAAAAGAAACCTAAAAGAATTGAAAAAGTCCATTCAGAAACAAGAAAATTACATTGTGATTCGGCTTCGATCTCGATGAAAGCAATACATCAATGAGAAGATAGTTCACTAAATTAAGTATATTCTTCTTTTTTTTTAGTTCGAAGAAATCCATTAGAAAAAGAGAAAGATTAAAATCGACACATTGATTCCTTTTTTGCTTATATAATTTTTGATGAACTGTATGCATCAAAAGGTGCATGTACGGCTTTTAAGGAAAAAATGGAATCCTAATCAATCGACTTTATCGAGAAAGATTACTTTTTTTAGGTCAAGATGTTGATAGTGAAATATCGAATCAACTTATTAGTATTATGATATATCTGAGCATAGAGAAAGAGAATAAAGAATTGTCTCTGTTTATAAACTCTCCGGGGGGGTGGGTAATACCTGGAATAGCTATTTATGATACTATGCAATTTGTACAACCAGATGTACAGACAGTATGTCTGGGATTAGCTGCTTCAATGGGATCCTTTCTTTTGGCAGGAGGCACAATTACCAAACGTCTTGCATTTCCTCACGCTTGGCGCCAATGATTCTTTTCTTTGAGAATATATAGAATAGATATCTATCTATATATACTATACCTTCGCCATAAAAACCAAAGTAATAATAGCATGGTATTTTGAATTCCATATGCAATTTTTTTGAATCATTTAATTATATATAGAAAGAGTAGTATGAAAAAGAGGGTATTTTCCATTTTATCTGATCTATAAGAAACCTAGTTTCATTTTAGTAGTGTCGCATACTTTTTTGTTTTTTTTCATACCAGAAAGCTTGTAACAATTTTTATTTGAATCAGAAGAAAACTTAATATATGAAAAAAAAAAGAAACTTTTGGATTGTTGAATACCAAAATGATATAAAAAACAACGGAACCATCGTAGTATTTAAAAATAGATTCAAAAAGAAAGTTGGTTATTCTATTGTTTATTATTTAAGGATCCGGATCCAAAAGACCTAGTAGATTTTGTACTTCTTTTTTCTTTGATAGAAAAAAAGAAATTTGTAAATGTAGAAACAAAATTCATCGAAGAAAATACTCTACTCTATCCATAGAGGAAAAAATGAATTGCATAAGTACAAAAGCCGTATGCATCAATACGCAGAAAATGCTTGTACGGTTATTGAATATACTTTTTGCCCTTTATCTTATTTGTCTTTGTCCCTTTTCTGTTACCTTTATTTTGGGAATAAAGACAATCTTTAGCAATCTACCAATATAGTAAAAAGAATTCTAAAAAGATTTATCAAGATAAGGGAAATACTACTTAAGTGATATAATCAGGGTAATGATCCACCAACCTGCTAGTTCTTTTTATGAGGCACAAGCGGGAGAATTTGTCCTGGAAGCGGAAGAGCTACTGAAAATGCGTGAAACTATCACAAGGGTTTATGTACAAAGAACGGGCAAACCTTTATGGGTTATATCGGAAGACATGGAAAGGGATGTTTTTATGTCAGCAGCAGAAGCCCAAGCTCATGGAATTGTAGATCTTGTAGCAGTTGAATAAAAAATTGGTGGCAAAGGTTATTCTAATTAAATACAAGATTGGAAATTTAATTTTTTACTCTATCTTACTTTACATTTTAAAATAAAATCTCTAAGAGTTAATCTATTAATATAGTATATATAATTAATATAGGCTATAAATAAGGAATATAGAATATAAGTAATTCACGGTTAGGATAGATCTAAACCTGCTCATTATACAAAAATATAGATATATATAGTACGACTTACCATGCCAACTATGAAACAACTTATTAGAAACACAAGACAGCCAATCCGAAACGTCACAAAATCCCCAGCTCTTCGGGGATGCCCTCAACGTCGAGGAACGTGTACCAGGGTGTATGTGCGACTCGTTCAGCTTAAATACTAAGAAAAAACAAATTAAAATTTTTCAGTATTGGTAATCAGTTAAGATAGTGTGAATGCAAAAACTACATTCACACTATCTTAACTTAATATATAATTCTTTTCTATATAATTATATAATTCTTTACATTCTTCTATCTTGTATAAAATTTATGGTTTCGATTGGTGCAAAACCAATAATACACATTTGCAATTTCATATGAGAAGGACTTTCCCATCGGTAACAAAAAAAAGTTACCCGTTAAGCGGAGAAAATACTATTTCAATTAAAAATAAAGTATGTCCTTAATGAATGTATTTTGATGGATTTTGTAAGAATGGAATAAGAGGGTCAGCTACCCAGCAAATTTTCATAATTAAATACCGTTACTATAGAATTAGATTTGGTTGTGAAAAAACCTACTTACTCAATATTGCATGGGTAGAGCCACAGAGTGTGAACTGTACAAGTTAACAATAACATTCATTAAATGAATCAAAAATGAAAATAAAAAGGCTCCGGTGTATAGAGAGGACCTGGTCATTTCTAAAAAAAATCATAGAAACGAAGGAACCCACCAATTCATTATAAAAATATGTGTCCTATTTCATTTACTATTTTTATTTTATTTGATATCTAGTATCTATACAATTTCTGATTTTGAGGTTAAATGTTTAATATAAAAAATCGTGGTTGGGGCGGTTATAGTAGCAAGAGCCGTTGGAATTTTTTTTTATACATCGGAAGAATCCATTTTTGTTATTAATAGACTAGGAAGAAAAAAAGAATAACTGAAAAATGAAAAAGTTATTCCTGAAAATATCATTTATTAAATGACCAGAATTAAACGAGGATATATAGCTCACAAACGGAGGACAAAAATTCGTTTATTCGTATCAAGTTTTCGCGGAGCTCATTCAAGACTTACCCGAACTATTACTCAACAGAAATTGAAAGCTTTAGTTTCGGCTCATCGGGATAGAGATAGGAAAAAAAGAGATTTTCGTGGTTTATGGATTAGTCGAATAAATGCAGTAATTCGCGAGAATCAAAAAGTATCTTATATTTATAATAATTTAATGAATAGTCTATACACCAAGCAATTGCTTCTTAATCGTAAAATAGTTGCACAAATTGCTATATTAAAAGAGAATTGTCTTTTTATGATTGCCGATAATATCATAAAAACTTAAAACCCCTTATTTACTGCAGGAAGGTATAGACTAGAAATTTGTTTATTTTGATAGCTTTATCATACGATAAAGCTATCAAAATAAACAACCATGCTTAAAAAATTATTCTTCGTTACCTATTATCTTTTTTATTCCAACAAAAAAATCAAATGGAATTATCCTAATTTTGAACAAAACATCAATCCATGTTTAATTCGAATCTAAATTCAAATTGGATTTCGAATTTTTAATTTCTATTTTTTTTTCTTAAAGGAGTAATTTTAGCAGTCGACTCGCTTTTTTCAAATTGTTTTTCGTTATTAAGAAAAGGTAACGAAGATAAAATACGAGCTTGTTTTATAGCAACAGTAATTAATCGTTGTTGTTTTAAGGTCAATCTATTTACACGTCTAGATAATATTTTTCCTTGTTCACTAATAAATCGACAAATTAAACCCATGTTTTTATAATCAATTCGGTCCCCCGATTGAATCGGGGGCAAACGTCTACGAAAAGATCGCTTGGATTTAATAAAGAGTCGCTTAGGTTTTTCCATAGTTTATTTATTCCTATTCCAAAAATAACATTGATTTAAATAAATATAATTATAATAAAGGATTTGTATTTTTTTTCTTCTTTAGCATATGTTGTTATATAACGACGGGGACATCATTTTCTCAATTCCAATCGACTAGGCGTATTGTGTCGATTCTTGTTAGTAATCTATCTAGAAATACCGCTTTATTCCTTATTTAGACTCTTTTTATCACAACCAGTACCTTCCAAAAGAACACTTACTCGGATATCTTTACCCTTGGACATGACCCTCCTTTGGGTTTTTAATTCACTTATAACTCTTTTCGGATTCGAATCTAAGAATCTAAGAAAAAGATGAAAACAACTAAGATAAGATAAAAAAGAAGAATTCGAAAAATTATGAAAGATTTCGTTCCAATTTAATTGAATCTAGTACAAAAAGAATACAAGGATCTGTAACTATATTTCGTTTCAAATTGCCAGTATTTTCGTTTTTTTAAAGTATTTTTTATGATATTGTTGCCCCAACCTATGGATTTCTGCTTTCACTTTCTTTTTCATAGGAATTGAATTAATAATTCAATTCCATTGAAGCCTGGACCAGATCCCGATCCCGAGTGTCACTCCGAATTTCAATGAGGCCAATTTAATCTTTCGTCTTTATCTTTCCTAAAAAAAAAAAAAAGAAGAGTAGGTTAATTACACATATTTAATATATAATTGGACCTTTCATCTTCTTCACCCCTTCCCGTGTCAATAACTAAAATTAAAAAAAGGGGAATATCAATGCATCTGGAAAAAAACGATTGATCTCTATCAATAGACCCGCCAAAGCCCCGAACCATAAAGTACTTACTACTGGTGCCACGGAAAGATATGTTTTTAGATCTCGCATTTCAAATCCTCCTTTCTTTTTATTATTTAAGTATTTTTTCTCTGTTGATATATATCAACAGAGAAAAATGTGGAAAACAAGACAAAGATTCTTTACAATAACACTATAAACAAATGGAAAAGGGATGTAGCGCAGCTTGGTAGCGCGTTTGTTTTGGGTACAAAATGTCACGGGTTCAAATCCTGTCATCCCTATCCCTAACAATTACTTATTCTATGATATTCCGTATTCTATAATATTCCATATTCTATGAGATGAGCAATAAACCGGGAACCTGTGAAGACGAATTCCAATTGAACATACATACTGAATATCTATATGCAAAATGGATTTGGATCATATAATTTTATGAAAACAAAACGCTCTTAGTTCAGTTCGGCAGAACGCGGGTCTCCAAAACCCGATGTCGTAGGTTCAAATCCTACAGAGCGTGATTCTAGTATTATTCGCCTGATAATTACACTGAAATAATTGAACATTCAAAAGAAAGTCTGAATTTTATCCTTGTCGATTAGGATTAAACTAAATAAATAGGGAATCACAAAAAAAGAGACATTAATGAATCAAAGATCCAACTGATCACCTCGTCGGTATTGTAAATATGCAGTTACAAATAATCCAGCCAAAGTAATAGGAATTAAACCTAACACGATTCCAAATAGAAAAACTTCAATCATTTTTATTTGTTCGAAAAGTAAAAAGAAAGGTAATATAATATCTAGCCTTAAACATAAATCTGTATTGATCATAAATCTCAACGATCGAGAATTGTAAATTGACATAGTAAGGAATTCTAGAATGTCTTATACCAAAATTTACTATTCCTCTCAAAATTACAAATCAAATAAGTCGTATTTTACTAAGACCAATAAATAGAGACGAGGTTATAATTAAAACCGATAGTAAAAAACCGAAATAACTAGTGATAGTGGGCATATAGAAACTAAATGAAATATGTTCGTTCTTTTTATACATATGTTTATAAAGCACTTCCCTAAATTTCCATTTTTGAGAGAAAAAAGAAGATAAAAAATCCTACTTGAAAGATACAATTCAAAATTGGCAATTCCTCAATAAATTCAATTATTAGAGACGAAAAAAAAAAAAAGAAATAGAGTAACATAATTTAGAAATAAATTCCTCATCTGTTACATCTACCCATCCTGTGATTTCAAATCAACATACTTCTTAATCAACTCAGGAATTAAGTAAACTGATCTAATGAAAATATTTAGTATTATTCTATAGATATCCAATAGAATTCTGTTTATATTGGAAAAAGAAAAGAAAAATTATGAATATTCAAACAAAGAATAATAACTCTGTTATTTCATTTTATTTCACTTTGAATTAATGTAGAAGAAAATAGAAAAAAAGATCTTCAACAACCACAAAAAATATATTTATTGATTTGGCAATAATTGAATTATTAAAATAGAAAATCTACTTTATGAATTATCTACTTTATTAATTATTAGAAACCCTTTTCTCATATTCCGATTTTAATGGATCTTTAGTTTCTAATCCAAAACTAATAATTTGAAATGTTAAGAACCTTCCTTTTATACTATTACTCTAAAAATTTAATATAAAAAAAATTTTTATATACCCAAACTTTGCAAAATTTTCTATCGGATTTTTGACTACATAGAGACAATCAATGAAAAAAGAAGAAAAAAATCTAGTACTAAAATTTTACACTGATTGTGAAATTTCATTGCTCTGTTAGAAGAAGGATAGCTATACTGATTCGGTATACTCAAAAGACACCGTTGGTACAAAATGGACGATCTAACAAGGATTCTATTTCAGTAAATTTCGCCTTACTGATCTCGTCTTTTATGGACTCGATCCCCCCCTTTTGACTGTACAAGAATATGTGGAGTTCAAGATGTCTGGAAGCACAGGAGAACGTTCTTTTGCTGATATTATTACCAGTATCCGATACTGGATTATTCATAGCATTACTATACCCTCCCTATTCATTGCAGGTTGGTTATTTGTCAGTACAGGTCTAGCTTACGATGTATTTGGAAGTCCCCGCCCAAACGAGTATTTTACAGAGAACCGACAAGGAATTCCATTAATAACTGGCCGTTTTGATCCTTTGGAACAACTTGATGAATTTAGTAGATCTTTTTAGGAGGCTCCAATGACTATAGATAGGACCTATCCAATTTTTACAGTACGATGGCTAGCTGTTCACGGACTAGCGGTACCCACTGTTTCTTTTTTGGGATCAATATCAGCAATGCAATTCATCCAACGATAAACTTAATTTGAATTATAGAGCTATGACACAATCAAACCCAAATGAACAAAATGTTGAATTGAATCGTACCAGTCTCTACTGGGGGTTATTACTTATTTTTGTACTTGCTGTTTTATTTTCAAATTATTTCTTCAATTAATTAGAATTAATAGAAGAAATAGGAATAGTCAATAATATATATATTAAGAATTCTTTTATCCCATTCGGAAGGATATCATTTCATAATTATCTATGACTGTTTGTTAATGTCTTTAGCATGACTGACTACGTGATTAAATGTGGAGGAAAGTGGGATAAATGGCCGATACTACTGGAAGAATTCCTCTTTGGATAATAGGTACTGTAACTGGTATTACTGTGATCGGTTTAATTGGTATTTTCTTTTATGGTTCATATTCCGGATTGGGCTCATCTCTGTAGTAATCGTATTCTATTTGGGTTTTTGAAATGAAAGTGTAAGAACTGAACAGGGATCCACTCTTTCTTTGACGAATGCAAGTGGATCCCCCTTGAGTTCTTAAGAATTCTAATTTTTTTTCATATAAATGACTACTTCTTCCGATGTTTCAAAAAATTCCATTTCATTCTTTTTTTTTTATTTGTTCACTACATATTATTTTACATATTATTTATATACCATAAAAGATTATCTGGCAGAAAGATTCTAAGTTGGAAAAAAGAGAAACTAAGATATAGGATTTTTCAGGAAGGGATTCAAAAATAGTATTTTATTGATATTTTTAGAATATTTCTATTTCAACACAAACAAGAAGGAATAGGAATCGGACTCTAGGAAAGGACAAAGAAAAAAAAAAAAAAGAAAAAACAAAGAATCCCCCTTAGAGTAACTTTTCGATATTTGAATATATATATATATTTTCTATTATACAGATATTATACAGAATATAATTACAAAAATTATCAAAAAAATTGAGTTATTTTTACGAGTTTAATATGTTGATAAATACGCGGAACTAAAAATTCATTTCGAACAATTGAACCTTCTCAAATTGTTTCTTCTTAAGAACTAAAAAGATTTGTGCTAAAATAATAGATGCCAAGAAGAACAAGAGACCTTGAACACGTAATGGATCTTGAAGTACTATTTCCGCATCCCCCTGACCAAATCCACCGACATTAGGATTACTTGTTAATGGCTGATCAAGTTTGATAGATTCACCTTCTGAAACAAGAAGTTCTGGTCCTGGAGGTATAATATCAATCACTTCACGCTCATCTAATGCATCTACTATAGTGATTTCGTATCCCCCTTTTTCTTTTCGTATGATTTTTTTGACTATACCTGCTGCTGTAGCATTATAAACATTATTATTACTCTTGCTCCCGTCAAGATAAATCTGGCCCCTTCCCCTGTTCCCGCCTACATATATAG
The DNA here is from genome assembly GCF_037176805.1 of Vigna unguiculata. Lineage (NCBI taxonomy): Eukaryota > Viridiplantae > Streptophyta > Magnoliopsida > Fabales > Fabaceae > Vigna > Vigna unguiculata. The sequence goes on from NW_028196902.1 coordinate 70,623, forward strand.
GATATTTTAAGAAATGAATATCTCTTTTACTAGCGGGATCCGGGGAAAGAATAGGAAACGTGATTTCATTATATTTCTGACCAGGAACAGGGCCTACTACAAGAATATTTTTTTTTGTAGGGCGATAGTTTTGAAAAGACAGATTGCCTATCTTCTCTTTAATCTCAGGCGAAATACGATCGGGGGGTGCCAATTCAAAACCTTCCGGTAAAATAAGAACAGCCCCCACATTCAAAGTTCCCTTTTTACCATTAGCTAGAACTTGTTTCACTTGCATATCATAAGGAATTCGAACAACTGCTTCAAATACAGTATCAGGAAGTACCGCTTGTGGAACCTCAATATCCACGGGCTTATTAGCTAAATGGCAATTGGCACAGACAATACGACCGGTTGCTTCTCGGGGATTTTCATAACCCTGCTGTGCAAAAATTGGATATGCATTTGAAAAGGGTGCTCGAATTATTATATATATCATGACCGATATAGAAATGGATCGGGTAATCCCTTCCTTTATACAAGAAAAAGCATTTCTAGTTTGCATGGTCTAATCATTGATCCTGAAAATTTCTACAATAAGATTAGGTAGGTCACTCGCATAGTTCCCTATCCAAGGTGGGAACCCCTTTTTTATTTAACTTTTTTTTAAAGAGGGGAAAATGAAAAATTATCTTTTTTAGATAAAAACTTGAAATTCATTGAAGTAAATCGGTTTTTCTGTCAATCATTCATTGAATGATAAATCACTACAAGTGATGGAGATATGCGATTTAAATAACGGAAAATCCAATATTTTAAAATTGTATCTAAAATGACTGGAAAAGTGGACACAAGACCGGATATAATTTGATCATTTTGAGCAAATCCAAAATCTTTATAAACGAAGCCAAAAAGTAGTTCCCACCCATGGGTTGAATGGAATCCTATACATAAATCAGTTAATAAAAGAATAGAAAAAGCTTTTATTGTGTCACTTAAATTATATATAAATTCTCGAACCAAAGAGTTAATAAGAACAAGTTCTTGATTACCAAGAATAGAATAACCGCTTAGAATAAAGAAACAAATTATATTTGTGGAGAAGTGCAAAATCGTATTCATACGATCTTCATTGTGTGTTTTGATTAATTGGATTGTTTCTTTATAAATTCCAGTACGAAGGTTTTGTATATATGTTTTCGGACATTCCTTTAACATGTCATCTAAGAAAAACAGTTCCTCTAATTCTATGAATTTGTTTAGAATACTCTTTTCTTTAATATCATTCAAGAAAATTTCGGATTGACTAGTATTCCACCAATTAATAAACCAAGATTCCAGACTTTTCTTAAATGTGAAAGAGATACACCAGGGCAAAAAGACTATAGATGTAAGATATAGAAGGGGAATGCTTTTTTTTTTTTTCATTTTTCGTCTTTAATGAACTTAACTTCATCTCTTTCGTCAACTCTATATGATAATAACTTTTCTATCAAGTATAAGCTTCATTACAAGTTATAGAGCTTCTAGATAAATTTAGATTGTATTTTATCATTTTTTTTTACTTAAACTTCGGAAGTTAGCCTTTGCCTTCTTTAATTGAGAAAAAAGAATACATAAATCGAATAAGAAATCGAAAGAATTCACAGTCAATTCCAATCCAATGAAGAAAAAAATATTGTTTCGAAAGGATATTAATTGCTAAGATTCGAAGAAAAAAGGATTCTTTTTAGAAATACACCAAGGAGCACTTCGAGTTATGACTATAATATTCAAATTTCGAAATCAAAAAATGTCCCATCTATAAAAATAAAAATTGAAATATTTTGCAAAAAACAGTTTTTTTTCAAAATATTTCAATCGGTACACTAAATAAATAGGACAATTCTGAAACTTTTTGTGCAATTTTATTTCTAGTTAAGTCCAATTTTCATCAATAAAGAAGCGGTACACCTAAAAAAAAAGATAATTCGCCAGCTCTATTTGCAATTTCTAGTGGAGTCAAATTATCTTCAATACGAGTCAAGGGAATAAACCCCTGTTCTATTGTTTCCATATAAACGAGACTCTCATAAGTAAGAGTACGAGTCAAAATACTTCGTTCTTGAACTCCTGTTATTATTCTGATAGATTTAATCTCGTTCATAGGTATTTTGAGAATAATACGACGATTTTTTCCAGGAAATCCCCAACGAAGAAAACATACTTCTTCTTTATTTTTTTTATCGAAGATATCAAAACCACCGCCAATATCCCACAAAATAATCCACCACAAATAAAAACTAATAAAGAGACCCCCAATTCCATAAAAAGCCATCGCGGCCCCTTGTGGAATAAATGGAAAATTACTAATTTCCTGAGAAAAAAGGAAAAGACCCATACCGAGATAACTGGAAATTGCAACCAACAATAACCCCAATGAACCTAAAAAAATGATAAAGGCTGAAAAGATATTGCTTATTTTTCGAGACTCTGTTATAGAATAGATCAGTACTTCTTTTGATCTTTTTTTTAAAATATTCATTACCCCCTCTTTTTCTTTTTAAGAATAATAATTGTGGAATAAAAAACCCCAGAATTTTACTTGTTTCTAAAGTAATTTTCATCAACTGGCGCTACTGAAATGTAAACCTTTAGGGGGAATTCATCCAATTGCTTCCAGCTCTAAAAAAAAGATCTATAATATTTTTCCCTACTTACCGCCGTATCTAAAAAATCTTGTTTTTTTGAACATAAAGAAATAAAGAAGCCATTGCAATTGCCGGAAATACTAGACCCACTAAAGGAACAAAAATGGAAGGAAAGTTTATCATAAATAAGGGTACCTCGATTTACTATTTGTACTATATCTATTTTTATTTTTGTCGATTTTTATTCTTATTTTTATTAAAAAAGACAGTCTATAATCACTAGAATTCCTATATCTTTATACTTAGTATATAGGAATTCTAGTGATTATAGCTAAGCCGATATATATCAGAATATACCCTTTTATGATTCTTAGTATTTTTTTATTATTCTTTTATTTTATTACTTTGATCCTGTATGTTTTGATTTTGTATTTCAATTCCATAATTTCTTTCCTTTTTAGTCAAAGAAAAGAAATTATGGAATTGCAATAACTCAGTTACAACTCCCTTTAAAAGATTACGCGGTACGATTGAATCAATTAAACCCTTATTGAATAAAGATTCAGCTACTTGTGAATCTTCGGGCACTGTCTTATTCAATGTTTGTTCAATTACTCTTTTACCAGCAAATGCAATATAAGCGTTTGGTTCGCCAATAATGATATCCCCCAACATGCCAAAACTAGCTGTCACCCCACCCGTAGTAGGAGATGTAAGTATCGATACATAGAATAATTTTTGAATTGTTTGATAATAATATAAAGCAGAAGAAATTTTAGCCATTTGCATCAAGCTCAAACTTCCTTCTTGCATACGCGCTCCTCCGGACGAACATACGAGAATAAGAGGTAAAAGTTGATTAGTAGCATATTCTACCAAACGGTGTGATTTTCTCACCTACTACGGATCCCATGCTACCTCCCATAAACTTAAAATCCATAATACCAATTGCTACAGGAATACCATTTACTTGACCTGTCCCTGTTTGAACAGCCTCAGTTAATCCTGTTTTTCTTTGATAAGAATCAATACGATCTTTATAAGGTTCTTCTTCTGAATGAAATTCAATGAGATCCAGAGAAACCATGTCTTCATCCATAGGATTCCAAGTACCCGAATCAATCGAAAATTCGATTCTATCTGAACTGTCCATTTTCAAATGATATCCACAGTATTCACAAATATTCCTTTTTGATTTCCAAAATTTTTTATAATTTAATTCATAACAATTTTCGCATTCAATCCACAAATGCGTCAATTGTTCACTTTCATGGAGATTCATATAATTTTCTACTAGAGTGGAATCACTATCATTTGTATCATTCGTACTAGTTATTAAACTAAAACTAGAATTCTCACTTTCACTACAATTTCTGACCTTACCTAAAAAGTAACTATAAAAATAACTGTCATTATATTCGACTATATTACCAAAAATGCAACTATCAACACAGATTTGAGAATGAAAATAACTATCAATGCAACTATTAATATAATTGTTCCAACTAAAAGGAGTATCATACATGGAATGATCGTAATCACTCTTAATAACAGTATTCAGATAGCTAGAAAAAACCCTTAGAAAAGAATGATTGTTGTTAATCTCCAAAGTTTTATTTTCAATATCTAAATATATGGAATAACTGTTCTTCTTATTATCCCTAACTAAAAAAGTTTTATCAGATAGGAAATCCTGTATGTTATCGACACCTACTAAATAATCAAAAGAATTATAACTAGAATTATCACGATCATCCCACCTCTGAATTTTTTTATCTATATCAGTTAAAATTTTGGGTTCTTCGCTTAGACTGGTATTCTCAATAGGACCAAGACTCTCCATTGATTTACTTAATTCACACCTGTATTCGAACTTCCTATTAAGTAACTTAGAATTGAACCACCATTTTTCCATAGAGTTTTTTCCTGTATTTCCATAAAAAAAAATGTATAGTCATTGGATGAAAAATCAAATAATAGAAATATTCCATTTTGAATATTCTATCTCATTTATTTACTATCAAAAAAAAGTATATAAATCAAATAACTAGAATTAATAACTGAAAAAAATAAAGAGCGAGTCAATATTAAAAAGAAATAACAATAAAATAAGAAGAAATATGAAATAAAAAAATCACCTCATAGGGGGGAATCTATTTAAAAGTCCAATTACTATATTTAGTTACTCTTTTTTTTCCTATATTCTCTCTTTTATCTCTATACAATTTTTCATTTTTTTTGAAGATTTATGAAAATTTCATGAATTGTCTGACTATATAAAATTGCATTCTATGATTCTATATAAACAACAAGAAATAAAAAAATGAAGTATGAATATAACAAGAGAGCGGGGAGTTTTGTAAATCTATATACAAATAATCTACACCCCCTTTTTGATTTCATTAATTGAATTTCGTTTGTTGATTCGAGCTAAGTTCTATAAAAACACCTGCCTTTTTTGAAATATGCTGAACAGTTCCTGTAGGTTAAGCGCCCCTTGTCAAGGAAATGAAAGAATAACAGGAATATTGAAATAGGTTTAATTCTTTATAGGATCCACTTTCTGAAGATATCTTCCCTCTCTTTGGGGTCGAACATCCCTTAGCAACAATTCGATAAACAGCTCTTTGGGATAGATATAGATACCCCCCCTCCAAACGTACAGGAAATTTTTATCCCCGTACGGCTCGAGAATATCAAAAATTCTATGTATTTCGAAAATTATGATGTAAAATAGAGCAATAAAATCATCAAATCAATTAAACAATGACTGAAGTATTTTTCTTTCGTATTTTCTTTCTGAAAAAAAAAAACTCTTCCTATTTGTACCTCCATAACACTCAATTTGAAAAATTCTCAAAAAACTAAAAAGAAAACCAAGCAGCAGCTATTTCATTTATTGAGTGGTCTCTACTCCTCTTTCTTGCCCGTATTTCGTTTCTTTATCATTCATTTCTTTTTTCTAAAATTTTTGATAATAGAATTGATGATACAATTTGAAAATGGTATTTCCTTAATTCCCTGATTTTTTAGCTTTTCTTTGAATCTTTGGGTTTAGACATTACTCCGGGAATCTTCAATTTTTTAAAAAAATGGGAGCAACATACCTGTTTTTCTCTGAAAGAATCATAAAAAAAGTTAATTCCTGCGGATAAACTTTTTGATAAAAAAGCAATTTTACAAATTTCAACCATTTTTTTTGAACCTGGCTGAAATAAGATCCTTTCTATTTTTATAAAATAAACAGACTTATTAACTTTTTAGAATTTATTAAATTTTAGATACTTGCTCCCGAGAAATGAATAAATTCGAGTTCCATCATGTACTATTTACATCATTAATCCCTTTCCTGTCCCAAAAACAAAAAAAGGGGTCTAGTGGAACAGAACAAATGATGTCAAGTCAAGATCATGTTCGTTTGTAAAATACTAGAAAAAATGGCGGATATCAAAATCCACCCCTAATTTAATCATGTCTTTCAAGCCGCACGTTGCTTTTTACCACATCGTTTCAAACGAAGTTTTACTCTAACATTCCCTTAGCTTAGATCCAGTATGTAATTATCGAATCGTGAATAGTGATTGATTCATTCGCTACATAAGAATCTATCCTTTTTTTTACGTTTCGGTTTTTCTTATATATAATGAAAACCTTTTTAAAAGTAAAGACATAAATGAAAATGAACTTGATATTCTAGCAATATATTTTCTACTCTATTCTATTTTTATAATTTGTAAAGTAGAAAAATGATAATTTTTTTTTTCAAAAAAAGGAGGGTCCCTTTTAATTATGCGATACAATCTGTATTCAAATATGATATACATCCTAAATAGATATGCTCTGGGACGGAAGGATTCGAACCTCCGAATAGCGGGACCAAAACCCGTTGCCTTACCGCTTGGCCACGCCCCATTTTCCATTTTACATTAATAAAGACTATTATTGATATTGGTTGTTCGTCAATTCCAGTTCAAAAATTTCTATAAAAAAAAAATTTTGCGACTAGTATTTTATATGCGTATCTACATATCTATCTATATCTATAAATGGATATAGATAGATAGGATAAAACTAAATTGATTGATCATTACATACAATTCAATTAAGATATTATATAGAAGGAAGTATGATTTCTTCAATTTTTTTGATTTCAGAATAAAAAATATTTTGAAACTGGAAAAGTTCAAATAAAAGAAGGATTCTCGAGATTCTTATCTTATTTGATTCATTTTTTTACTTTTATTCATAACTCTTTATTTTCCTTTTTATTGTATTATGTATATAATGCAATAAAATTGAAAATTAGAATGAAAAAAAAAAAACAAAAATAACTTTTATTTTTTTTAAAGAACAAAATGTTTGTTATGCTTAATATCTTTAGTTGGATCTGTATTTGTATTCACTCCGTCCTTTATTCCAGTAGTTTTTTTTTGGAGAAATTGCCCGAAGCCTACGCTTTCTTGAATCCAATTGTGGATATTATGCCAGTAATACCCGTACTATTTTTTCTTTTAGCTTTTGTTTGGCAAGCTGCTGTAAGTTTTCGATGATATTTTTAATTTGAATAATGTCGTAAAAAAATTCAGAATTTTTCAGAAAACTAAAACTCGAACATTTTAACAATTTATAAGATCAGATAAGTCTTACAGTGTGACTTCTGGATTCCAATATTGAAATTTTTCAATATATAGGAAAAAAAGGGACCTTCTCATCATTTACGTTTTTTGAATTGAAAAAACCTAATCCGATTATTCGATTGGAACCCCTCACCAATCGAATACCTAGATTACAGAAAAAAAGGATTTTTGGTCAAAAGAATTATTGATAATTTGTAATAAAATAATCTACTCTTACTATCAATTCATTTTCGAAACTCATATATATATATCTCCTCATATCCTAAAAAAACTTCATTTTTTAGAAACTTAGTATCTTAGTATTAAAAGAAACAAAATATGTTGTAATATAAGAGAATCTATTCTCTTTCTTTGTCGTTTTTTAATTATCTTGGAGATTTCATAATGCTTACTCTAAAACTTTTTGTTTATACGGTAGTGATCTTTTTCGTTTCTCTTTTCATCTTCGGATTCCTATCTAACGATCCAGGACGTAATCCAGGACGTGAAGAATAGAATAAGAAAAAAGTGGATTCTGTGTTTTCTTGCTTGTGCGGAATTTTGAAATATTTTTAGGATTTTCTCTATTTTAACATCTTTAACTAGTAAATAAAAAAAACAAGTTCAAAAAAAAATACCAAATTATCAACGGAAAGAGAGGGATTCGAACCCTCGGTACAAGAATTTGTACAACGGATTAGCAATCCGACGCTATAGTCCACTCAGCCATCTCTCCCCAATTGAAAAAAAAAAGAATTACTTTGTTTATGTTATATCACATAAACAAGAAGAACAAAAAGGGAGCTTAAAAAAAAAAGAGACTTGCTTTTTTTTTATTCTTTTTTATCTTATCTATCTTTTTTTTATTATTCTATATATTTTAGTTTTCTTTTTTTCTTTTTATACAGCCAATGAGCCCGGCCAGTACCTAGTCGGGCTCTTTTTCTTTTATTCCCATGAATATTGAAGAAAAATTCTTTATTTGAATATATTTTATTCGAAAAAAAAATATTTGTAAAAATATTTGTAATTAAAAAAAAAATAAGAGATACGGATAGATTCCTATGAGATAAAACCAAAATAAGATAATATAAAAATGTTCTCTTTTCTTACTCCCTCTCTTTTTTCTGGTAACGTAAATTGTATATATATATAACCTTCAGCAAAATAAAAAAATGAAAATTATCCCGTTTTTCAAATTTCATTAGAAGATTCTCTAATGAAACATGTCAATACTCGACTTATTAGAATATTATGCCTCCCATTTCTTTATTTTGTCTGATTGCTTTGTTCAACAAAAGATACAATAATGATATTGTAGCGGGTATAGTTTAGTGGTAAAAGTGCGATTCGTTTCAAGGACCCCCCAAAAGTTAAGGGATCCCCCATTTGATTCATATGCCGATCAAAAACTTTATTTTTTACTTAAAGGGACTCCTTTATACCCCTCGATGAATTATTTGCGGTATAATATACATTATTGTAATTTGTATACAAGAAGAATCAAATCGAATTTGACAAATTGAGTTTTAAAATTATGAAACATAAGTTTTTGGAATTGGATCTATAATCCGAATTTTTTGAGTATTACTAAAGGATCTATGGAGAGAAATATACAAAGTTTCTTTCTAATCGTAACTAAATCTTCCATTTTTTTGCATAGTAAAAATTGAAGCAAAATAGCTATTAAACGATTCTTTTAGTTTACTAGAGACATCGACATTTTTTTAGCTCGACGGAAATTTTCTTCTTTTCCTAAAGATTTTCTGAAATAGAAATAGAGAACGAAGTAACTAGAAAAAAAACATAGATTGTTAGAATATTGCTCTTCTAGAGGGATCATCTAAAAAGCAAGATATTTGAAACCTATTCATACAAAAAGGCTGACATAGATGTTATGGGTCAATTTTTTTTATTGTCCATCTCTTCATTCCGTAAAGGAGCCGAATGAAACAAAAGTTTCACGTTCAGTTTTGAATTAGAGACGTTAAATCAAAATGATGAATCAACGTCGACTATAACCCTTAGCCTTCCAAGCTAACGATGCGGGTTCGATTCCCGCTACCCGCTTCTATTTTATTCTATTTAAATCTATCTTTTTTCTTCGAGAATGAATCTAGAATTCTTAAAGAATTTGTCAATTCTTCATTTTCATTTCTTAATTTAGTTTTAGTTATATATATTCAATTATATTCAATTGATTTTTCTTTTTTATTTTTTTTTTCTTTTATTCTAAATATTTGATTTATTTTATTTTTATAATTTCTAGAATTCTTTATATTTGTTTGATTCTTTAATCTTTTTAATAAGGTTTAGTTAAAAAGGTTAAAGAATCAAATATAAAATAGAAGCGTCCATTGTCTAATGGATAGGACAGAGGTCTTCTAAACCTTAGGTATAGGTTCAAATCCTATTGGACGCAAGTTGTTTGCATATCTAATTTCAACCTTGTCCTTCTATTTTTTTTGATTTATTACATTTTGATTCGAATTCATTATATATAATATTCAAATGAAATAAAAACATATTAAAAGATACTAATTATAAAAATTGGAAAATTGAATTACAAAATTATTTAATGATTCATCAATTTTTTTCTACTTGTTCCTGGAATAAAAAGAGTTCCATCTGTTCTTTAATAGCGTCCTTTAAAAGGGCTTCTGCTTCCCCAGTGAATGTCTTGGTAGAAGATATGATTTCTTTGAATTGAGGTTTATTCGTCTTTAAGTAAGCACGTAACTCAACAAGAAATTTCCTTACCTGTCCAATTTCTAATGAATCAAGATAACCATTCGTTCCGGTATAAATAGTTACTATCTGTTCTTCCACAGTAAGAGGAGCTGATTGGGATTGTTTAAGCAACTCGCGCAATCGTTGACCTCTTGCTAATTGATTTTGAGTAGCTTTATCTAGATCAGAAGCGAATTGTGCAAAAGCTTCTAATTCTGCGAATTGTGCTAATTCCAATTTTAATTTACCAGCTACTTGTTTCATGGCTTTGATTTGAGCCGCCGATCCAACTCTGGAAACTGAAATACCAACATTAATAGCGGGTCTTATTCCAGCATTGAATAGATCGGCCGATAAGAATATTTGGCCATCTGTAATGGAAATTACATTCGTAGGAATATAAGCTGAAACATCTCCCGATTGAGTTTCAACTATTGGTAAAGCAGTCATACTTCCTTCGCCTAACTGAGAACTTAATTTAGCGGCTCTTTCCAAAAGACGCGAATGTAAATAAAAAACATCCCCTGGATAAGCTTCGCGACCTGGTGGTCTTCGTAATAGAAGAGACATTTGCCGATAAGCCTGTGCTTGTTTGGAGAGATCGTCATAAATGATTAAAGTGTGACGTTCACGGTACATAAAATATTCAGCCAGAGCTGCTCCTGTATAAGGCGCGAGGTATTGTAATGTAGCTGGAGAATCCGCTGTTTCAGCTACTACAATAGTGTATTCCATTGCTCCTCTTTCTTGTAAGGTAGTCACCACTTGAGCCACAGAAGATGCTTTTTGACCAACAGCTACATAAACACATATTACATTTTGTCCCTGTTGATTGAGAATTGTATCTGTGGCTACTGCTGTTTTACCTGTTTGTCTATCTCCAATAATTAATTCTCGCTGGCCCCGTCCTATGGGGATCATCGAATCAATAGCAATAAGTCCTGTTTGGAGAGGCTCATATACCGAACGTCTTGAAATAATACCGGGAGCGGGAGATTCTATTAATCGAGATTCCGAAGCTGAAATTTCTCCTCGACCGTCAATTGGTTTAGCCAGGGCATTTATAACACGACTCAAATAAGCTTCACTTACAGGTATCTGAGCAATTCTTCCTGTTGCTTTTACTGAACTTCCCTCTTGTATCAGCAAACCATCACCCATTAATACAACACCAACATTTTTTGATTCCAAATTCAAAGCAATGCCTATAGTACCTTCTTCAAATTCCACCAATTCACCCGCCATTACTTCATCAAGACCATAAATACGAGCAATACCATCGCCTACTTGAAGTACGGTACCAGTATTTACAATTTTTACTTCTGTATTATATTGCTCAATGCGTTCACGGATAATTTTACTAATTTCATCTGCACGAATGGTTACCATGAAAATATCTTAAATTTATTTTTTATAAGAAAAAAATGATGCCTATACTCTATTGTATAATAGAAAGCCTAATCAGTTATTTTTTTATTTCATCATCCCAAACATGCCAATATTAGCACTAACAGTACGTAAATGTAACTCGTTGTTCAAGCAACTATTTAGAGTTCCTAGAGCTCCCTGTAAGGCTTGTTGTAAAACCCGCTGTCGAACTTGATTAATAACTCTTTGTTGTTCAAAATCAATAGCTTCGTTTTTGTAATTTTCTAATTGTTCCAAAGTCGTATAAATTGAATTAATTAAATTCAATTTTTCTCGTTTGATCTCAGAATAGCCATTCACCCGAAACAGATCTGCTTCTGTTTCAACTTTCCTTAAGCGGGCCTGGGCTTTTTCGAGCTGTTCAATGGCGTTTTCCTGTAATTCTTCTGAGTTTCGAATAGTTCTCCAGATTTTCTGTTTTCGATTATCTAATAAATCACGTAATGAAAGTAGACTCTCTTTCCATCCATTTCAAAATGTCTATGATCTCTTCCCGAACCAAACATGAATCTTTCGATTCATTTGGCTCTCACACTCAATTACTTATCGGAAATTTACCAATTTTTTATGTAATGAGCCTATCCTCTCTTCTCTATTCAAAGTGAAAACAATTACCAATATAAGACTAGAATATTCGGAGGACTCTTTTGACCAAACAAATATATGTCAACAAAGTTGTTTTTTTATTCAAATCCAAAGACTTCTTTTGAATTTATACATAGGTCATCCATCGATTACGCATCGTACAAAGGGGAGGTTTAAATTCACCCGTTTTTTATTTCTCGCCATAAATAGGATTCAAGCCATTTTTTTTATCGACATGAGTGTTTTATATCGAAAAAAAATCGAATAATTTTTTTGAAACCGTTTCCTTTCTGTATTAATATAGCGGTAGAAAGAGTACTACACTGCGTATAGACTTCAAACTCTTTTTAACCATGGTAATAGTCCAAAATTTTTGGTAAATAGAGAATCAAAGTGGATTACCAATAAAGCGCGAAATGCTATGGTTCTTTAAGATTTTTCTTAATTTATTCAAAAAAGAAAATGAATTCAGAAGTAATTCGCGGGATTCTGCACATTTTCTTAATTCTAACTAAACTAAAAAGTGCAGTTTGGTTAAATCCAATTTATTCTTTGAAATAAACAACTCGCACACACTCCCTTTCCAAAAAAAACCAGTAGACCTAACACTACACTAAGATTTATTGGATTTGTTGCTAAAATATCGGTATTAAACACGAAACTTCCGGCGGATGGCCAGGAGCCCAAACAAAGGAAAGAATCGGTTATATTTTTCATATGATCTCATCTCCTCTTATGAATAGACTAATTATCTTTCTAATATTCCTATTAGATAGATAATATAATAATCTAATTGGAATATATAATTATAGAATTTGATATAATTTGGATTGGTCAATCAATTGGAAGATTCCCTAAAAGAATGATACTTCTTAGAATTAGATACCAGTTCTTTTATCAATTGCAAAATCTATCTAGTTTGAACACTTTCAAAAAATTATCTTAAAAGAAATAAAATAAAAGAGGGGTTCATTGGACTAAACAAAAAGAAGAAAGAGGGTGAATAAGTATGTGAATACCTTTCAATTAGTCCTTCTCCTGTGTTCTTATCCGAACAGATAAAGAATTGTAGGAGTGAATTATTAATATAATTCGAAAAAGGAAGTCCACATATGTATTTTTATCTTTTTAGGATTAAACAAAAGGATTAGCAAATAAAAGTGCTAATGCTACAACCAGCCCGTAAATTGTTAAAGCTTCCATAAAAGCCAGACTAAGTAATAAAGTACCCCGTATTTTTCCCTCTGCCTCTGGTTGTCGTGCAATCCCCTCTACAGCTTGCCCTGCGGCAGTGCCTTGACCAACCCCAGGTCCAATAGAAGCAAGCCCTACGGCCAATCCAGCAGCAATAACAGAAGCGGCAGAAATAATTGGATTCATGAGAATTTCCTCGTAACCTACATATAAAAGAAAGAAATAGTTAATGATATAATCGACTAATAAATTCTGACTTCATTTTTCAATTACCAAGACTTTTTCAGTTAAAGTAATTAATAAAAATAAGAATTAAAAATTGAAAATAATAGTTATTAAACGAATTACTTCGAGATTTCTTTTTTCGTCTCGAACTACATAGTTTTGGGGGTGAATCTGTATAATCTTTGTTCTTCTCTTACCTTAATTTTGGAATCATTCTTTGAATTCTTCGTTTTTTTATACAATTTCTTTAGTTTTTTAATTTTCAATTCACAATTAGAGCTGAAACGCAAGGACTTTGCTTTTCTATCCCTATAGAAATTGACAGTAATAGCGAGGCCTTTTTTATATAGAAAAGATTAGTTATTTCAGATATATGGTTAGTTCATATAAAACTAGTTCATCTATAATATCATATCACATATACATAGGTTTCTTCTATGCTGTAAACTAATTTTCTTTGTGTTTTAGATTCAATCGAAATTGAAATTCATTCTTTGAAACCTAAAAAACCTTGACTGATCCCCTCACTTCTATTTTTTTTATCATGTTTTTTTTTAAGCTCCCCTTCCCTCTTTTCTTATTCTCTTATCCCATATGGATACAATCAATCTAAATAAATTCATTCGATTTCATTAATGTTTCAAAGAAATATAGGAAATTGGGTGATCTAAATGTTTTTAATTATCTTTTGATCAATTGTTGAATTAAATGTGAATCAAACGAGAATCTACTAACATTCTATATAGTATCTTTTTATCACACATTGTAAACGTAAATATCATACAGAATTCTAATTCTAGCTATTCATTTTTTTTGAATATCCAAACTAATATATACTAATCGAATAGATCTATCTATATCTATCTATATATCTATAGATAGATGTTTATTTTGTAGATTCTATTGAGCCACAATATATGTGTGGCAAGCTAAACAAAAAAGACTATTTTTGAGAAAACTAGTCAATGATGGCCTTCAATGGATTCACCTATATAAGCCGCAGCTAAAGTAGCAAAAATGAGAGCTTGAATACCGCTTGTGAATAATCCAAGGAACATGACAGGTATAGGAACTACTAAAGGTACTAAAGAAACAAGAACAACAACTACTAATTCATCAGCTAATATATTTCCGAAAAGTCGAAAACTAAGGGATAAGGGTTTTGTGAAATCTTCTAATATGTTAATCGGTAAAAGGATTGGAGTTGGTTGGATGTATTTACTAAAATAAGCTAATCCTTTTTTTGAAAGACCCGCATAGAAATATGCAACTGATGTAAGTAAAGCTAATGCAACGGTAGTATTTATATCATTTGTGGGTGCAGCTAACTCCCCATGAGGTAATTGGATGATTTTCCAAGGTAAAAGAGCCCCTGACCAATTAGAAACAAAAATAAATAGAAACAAAGTTCCAATAAAAGGAACCCACGGACCATATTCTTCTCCAATCTGAGTTTTGCTCACGTCTCGAATGAATTCAAGAACATATTCAAATAAATTCTGACCGAAAGTGGGAATGGTTTGCAGATTTCGAATAACTAGAATGGCTGAAACCAATAAGATAGCAATTACAACCCAAGAAGTAATAAGTACTTGGGCATGTACTAGGAAACCCCCTATTTGCCAATAGAAATGTTGACCTACTTCCACAGCAGATATATCGTATAATCTTTTTAATGTGTTGATAGAGCATAATAAAACATTCATATTGTCCTGTCCTCTAAAAAAAGAAGTTGAAAAAAGGGAATTATTTTTATTCAAACATCTCCTTTCCCTTTTGATTTGTCTACTTTCATTTTTGATTTTGAATACCGATACTAATTACATAAAATTTTTGTTTGTTTTCTATTTTCATTTTTGTGCAATTTCTTACTAGTATAGTAAGCGATTCCATAAATCTATGAACCCCTCGAAGCAAATTCAAGAATTTTTTATCTTATTATTAATCAAGAATTTCGTATATATCTAGACCGACCCTCACAAATTGCAAAAACTAATTTGTTAAGAATTAATCGAATTGAGGCTATAGCATCATCATTAGCTGGAATTGAAATATCAGCGAGGTCCGGGTCACTATTTGTATCAATTAAACAAATTGTTGGAATTTCCAAAGTTATACATTCTCGAAGAGCCGTATATTCTTCTTGTTGATCGACGATTATTACAATATCTGGTAAGCCCTTCATATATTTAATGCCGCCAAGATATGTTTCCAATTGAGCTAATTGTCTCTTCAATATAGCGGCATCTTTTTTTGGAAAACTATGAAATCTCCCCGTCTTTTGTTGCATTCTCAAGTCCCTGAACTTTTGAAGTCGTGTTTTTGTAGTATACCAATTCGTTAACATACCGCCGAGCCATTTTTTATTAACATAATGACACCGAGCTCTTATTGCAGCCCGCGCTACTGAATCAGCTGCTTTTTTTTTTGTACCAACAATTAAGAATTGTTTTCCCCCACTTGCTGCATCAAAAACTAAATCACAAGATTCTGATAAAAACCGAGCAGTTCTAATAAGATTTGTAATATGAATACCCTTACGCTTTGCAGAAATATAAGGTGACATTTTAGGATTCCATTTTCTAGTACCGTGGCCAAAATGAACACCAGCTTCCATCATCTCTTCCAAAATTATGTTCCAATATCTTTTTGTCATTTATAATTATCCCCACACTTTTCTTTCATTTCCAAATAGAAATTAGATCAATTTTTTGAAATGAAAGAAAGAGACCCAGTATACTGAAATAGAAAAAAATAAGTGTTCCGAAGGAACCTTCTCTTCTACTGAAAATTTGCCGTTGATAAAAAAAAGATCGGGCCATTTTTTCTATTTCATTGAATATGATTCGTTTATTTATTATGTTTCTTTTATTATACAAAATATATACAAAATAAAGTGACCGGAGATGAATACGACCTTAAGAATCATTATTTTAGGAATTCTTAAATCCTAGATTATTTTGATGTATCACATAAATTCTTTTTTTTGTTTCCGGGGTAATCTTGTTATATTGCCTTTGCTTTGAACGGTATATTATTCTTTTGAATCCAGTACCAACTGGCATCATTCCCCCTAAAACAACGTTCTCTTTCAGACCTTTCAACCAATCTATGCGACCCCGGAGAGCGGCTTTTGATAAAACTCTAGCAGTTTCTTGAAAACTTGCTTCAGATATGAAACTTTGAGTATTCAAAGATGTTTTTGTTATCCCCAATAATAGAACTCGATAGCAGATCGACTCTTCTAAGGAACGCCCAGCTCGTTCGGCCCGCAACAATCCAATTAGTTCGCCAGGCAAAAAAACATTAGACATTCCATCTTCTGAAACCAATACTTTTGATGTTATTTGACGCACAATAATTTCTATATGTCTATTATGAATGTGAACTCCCTGGGATCGATAAACTTTTTGAATTTGATTAACCAAAGAAATACGACTTTGCGCTATAGTTAGCTCAGCACTAATGAAGAATCCCCAAGGAATGCCAAGAATTCTTGTTATACGCCCATTCCAAGTATCCACTCTCTTTTCTAGGTTTATGGATATTGAATCAATCGAACGAACTTCCAATACCTGTTCTACTTTTGGAAGACCTTGTGTTATATCACCTGATCTCGATTTTTGATATATAAATGTAACTAATATATCTCCTTCAGAAAGTATTTCTCCATAATGACCATGAACAGTTGTTCCAGGAGTCGCCAAATAAGGGTTAGCCGATCTTATTCCTACAGAATCCATTTGAACAGTTAGAATTTGACCCGATTTAAGGTGTGGTTCATTTTTCGTTTGAACTATACATACATTTTCGCAAATAAATTGACCAAGACTTATTATGGGAAACGTTTTTTTTTCACAATAATTATGATGGAAAAAATGCCAATTCAAATAGAATGGATTTAAAAGGATGTTACTAGATAGATCAGATTTATAAATGATCTCGTTTTCGTCTATTAAATAATATTTTAATACTTGAAAAGTTTCTTTTAATTTGTCAAGTTGCCCGTTTTTATTTATCGAGATCTGATTATTAGTAATTAAAAGGTAAAAATAAAAATGGGCAACTTGAAGGGCTATTCCTAAAGGACCTAACGAATTTTGAATTGGAATCAGAGGATCTCTTTGAATTGGATTTATTTCTTCTTTTATCCCATTGTAATATTTTCCATCGTGGAATGATCGTATTTGAAAACAATTCGATGATGACAAAATTATTAAAGATCGGCATTTCTCATTTCTATTCAACAACATATGAATAGTTCCATGATTTTGACTAAGTGATTGTTGAACTTTTTCCCTCGGATCTATAAAAAAAAATGGATTGATGTTGGTCCAGTCCGACTCATTATCCAAGATAAATCTTGAACCGAGCGGATCTTTCCTTTTTCTTATATATGAAATATGGGATTTTCCTAAGTCCATTTTTAAGAAATATCTAACCAAACCTTTTATACTTAGTTCAACAAAAGAAGCATGCCCTTTTTCGATAGAAGACAATTTTTTGTCTTGATCCCAATTTAAGACTAAACAAGTCCGAACTAATTGAATACTTGTATTAGAATTAGAAATTCCCCGAATTGATTTTCCATTTCCAGAAAGAATATAATGAATAATTTGAAGTTCCAAATTATCTCTTTCTTGTAACATATCTTGGGAAAAAAATTGGATTAAATTGATCCTATCTTCTATTTCATATAAAATGACCGGTCGAACCAAAACAAAATACTTTTTTTTCATAATTGTGATCCATTGAGCATAGATCCAATTTTTCATTTTTTTTTTTGATCCTTTTGAATTTTTTTTTACCGTTCTCGGTGGTATCAACATGGCACTGTGCCGGGATATCTTATCCATTTCTCCGGGAAAATAGATATTCCCGGAAAATATTTTTAATTGAATCTTTTTTTTTTTCTTCTCCAATCGAACCAACCCGCTTACTTGACTTCTTATATTTACAGTGATTGGTGTATCTACTTCAATAATACTATTGTTCCGTACCATTATGGAAGAAAATTCTGGTAAAATATACACTTCTTCGGGAATGAAAAAAAATTGATCTACTTTAATTTGGTATTTTGTCTTAAATTCTTGAATTCCTGGATACTCGATTAAAAAATCCTCTTTTTTAAAAATGTAATTTATATCAATAGTCCTATATTTAGTAATACCCGAGCTCTGTGTTCGGTATTGAGGATCATCGAAATAAGCAAAAATACTATTTCTACGAAAAATACCATGGATTGGTATTTCAATCGAGATACTGGAATCTAACATTAGTGCTTTGTCTCGTTCTTGAATCGATTGGAATTGAAATGGAATAATGAATCGATTTCTCCGCCTCTTTGCTAATAAATCCGTAGTATCGTGAAAAATAGCAGGATGTGTAAAATGACAATGATCTTTACATAGGATTTGATTATTTTTTGAATAATCTGAAATCCTTCTTTCTTTTTTTTCAGAAGGAGTGAAACGAAACAAATTATGTCTTACTTTATTATTACTTGCTAAATGGTTACAAATATCTCTTTCTCCTGTAGAAAGATAATGAATGTTCAATTGATCTTGATCTTTTCGGGTTGAAAAAGAGACTGAAGCGGATCTGTCTGATTTTCCTGATAAAATCCATAAATGACTTGTTTTTGGTAAGATATGGACATTACTATATTTAAATTCTGATGCATGATACACATCCGTACTCCAATGCATTTCTCCTTCTAAGTCAGAATAAACATGTTTTCGAACTTTTTCTTTTAAATTAAAAGTATATGTTCCTGCGAGAATCTCGGCAATCACTTGTTCTGATTTTACATATTGATTATTTTGAACTAATAGAAAACTTTTTGGTGGAATAGTCACATTATGTATAATGTCACCATTTTCAATACTAACATACAAGTCTATATAACATAGAAAAGCAGGATGCCCGTGACGTGTACGTGTAGGATGAACCAAATCCTCATTGAATTTAATTTTTCCATTATAAGGTGCTCGCACCTGTTCGGCAGTCCCCCCTGTGAATACTCCGCCAGTATGAAAAGTTCTTAATGTTAATTGAGTGCCCGGTTCTCCAATGGATTGGCCCGCAATAATACCTACAGCTTCTCCTAATTCCACCAAGTGACCTTGAGTAGGACTTTGACCATAACACAATCGACAGATCCAAGATGTATTCCTACAGGTAAAAGGAGTTCGTATAGATATTGGTTGTGTTTGAAAGGTTTTCAATCGATTGAAAAGTCCAATTCCAATATCTTGATTTCTAATGGCAATGCATCGTGAACCTCTGTATATATCGTCTGCTAATACACGACCAATTAATGTTTGTGTCCAACTACTTTCCGGCATCGTTTCATTCTGGGTATTTACTGAAATTCCTCGAATGGTACCACAATCTGTTCGACGTATAACAATATGTTGAACCACTTCAACAAGTCTACGTGTAAGATATCCAGCATCTGATGTTCGTACAGCAGTATCTACAACCCCTTTACGAGCTCCGTAGCAAGAAATTATATATTCTGTTAAAGATAGCCCTTCGCGTAAATTGCTTTGAATAGGTAAATCAATCATTTGTCCTTGTGGATCCGACATTAATCCTCTCATACCTACTAATTGGTGTACTTGAGATGCATTTCCTCTAGCTCCCGAAAAGGACATTATATGGACTGGATTAAAAGGATCGGTCATTCTAAAATTAGGATTCATTTCTTGTCGAAAATATTCACTTGTAGCATACCATATCTCAATGGATTGGCGTAATTTTTCTACTGCATGTACATTTCCATAATGATGCTGTTTTTCCAAAATCAAATTTTGGTGTTCAGCATCTCGGACTAGCCATCCTTTCGAAGGTATTGTTAAAAGGTCATCAATTCCTAATGAAATGGATGTAGCCGTAGCTTGGCGGAATCCCAGAGTCTTGACTTGATCCAGGATATGTGATGTATATGCCATTCCGAAGTGATCTATTAATCTGCTAATAAGTCGTTTAATGGCAGTTCCACCTATCACTTTATTGTGAAACATTAGATTGGTCCGTTCTGCCATAAGTACCTCCCTATTCCACTCAGTGGGATTCATTCAGTTCAACAATGGATTTGAGTCAATGATTGAAAAACTGCCTTTTCTTTATCTTAATTTGTGTAGAAATTGAGAAATTAAAAAACTAAGATCCTTGTTAAATGTTAAATCATGAAGATTTGAATTTACACCAGTATCATAAATTTGTTTATCTTAGATACAACCATCTATATGATTAGATACCATATGAATAGGCTCGGCAAAAACCTTGTACAGCTTCTTCGATTTCTCGATAAAAAGAAATATGACCTACGTTGGTTCGAATGTAAATAGAACGAATTTGTTTTTTTGTACTTCTTACTACTAGATAATGCCCATAAATTTCATGATAGGTGCCTAAAGATTCATAGTGAACTTCGATAGGAACTTCTCTTGACGAAATAATGCGTAGATCTAGTCGCCACCGGAGCCACAAAGGACTATCGAAGGTTATTCTTTTCTGTTGATAAGCTCCAATTGCATCATAGGAATTCCAAAAAAAAGGTTCTTTTTTTTTCGTATACTTATAGTTTTTTTGGGGAATTCTTTCATTTTTCAAATTTCTGCAATTACGTGGATTATACCTATTTGAAGAAATACCCCGACGATTCCCATTCGTTAATATGTAAAGTCCAATAAGCATATCTTGAGTTGGTACAGAAATTGGATCCGCGATAGCTGGAGACAAGAGGTTTGTATGAGAAAACATAAGTAAACGTGCTTCTGCTTGAGCTTCTAAGGATAAAGGCACATGAACAGCCATTTGATCGCCATCAAAGTCTGCATTGAATCCCTTACAAACTAATGGATGCAAACAAATAGCACGCCCCTCTACTAAAATGGGTTGGAATGCCTGTATACCTAATCTATGCAGAGTAGGTGCTCTATTTAGCAATACGGGATGTCCCTGCATAACTTCTTGAAGTATTTCCCATACAATCGGTTCTTTTTGCCGAATTTTACTCTTAGCAATTCCTATGTTGGAAGCAAAATGTTTTCGAATTAGATCACGAATTAGAAATGTCTGGAAAAGTTCTATTGCTATTTCGCCGGGCAATCCACATCTATGTAATGAAAGTGATGGACCTACAATAATGACAGAACGACCTGAATAATCAACCCGTTTCCCAAGTAGGGTCTCGCGAAATCTTCCCTCTTTACCCTCGATTATATCAGAAAAAGATTTGTAAACCTTATTATGACCGTCCCTCATCGGTTGTCCGCGGATTCCATTATCAAGAAGTGTATCCACGGCTGCTTGTACCAATTTCTCCTGACATATTACTAATTCTCCTGGAGTAGATCTACTTGTTGTTAATAGATCGATAAGAGTATTATTCCGATAGATAACTCTTCTATATAGTTCATTAATATCTGAGCTCATTAATTTGCCCCCATCTATTTGAATAATCGGTCTCAATTCGGGAGGA
>NW_028196902.1:97500-105268 GCF_037176805.1 Vigna unguiculata
ATGAAATCTTACCTAATCCCGTGTATCAAATATTTCTTAGTGTATGAAATACCTATTATGAAAAGAGAAAGAAATATTAGAATTTGATACTCAACTTCGAAGGAATTTGCAACAAAACAAACAGATAGAATCGAAAGTCTAATCTAAAAAAGGATTGGAAATTTCTACGGGCATTTCAATATTTTTTTTAGGAATCTAAAAAAATGCATTTCATTTCTATCATTATTATGATATTACATATTCAAATTCAATTGGATACAAAAAAAAATCCATTCGAAATTGTCAAGAAAAGATATATTTTGAAGTGAAGTATTTTGGAGAGAATTGGGGAGAATATGATTAGAGTATGTTATGTGTAATGTAATAAGGCTTGTATTTTTGAAACATGCATATATTTAACTGCAGCTATAGATCTGTCTCTAACTTTATTGCAGTCATATTTGTTCAGGATAACAAACACATAACATGTTGTGTGAATTTTTACAAATTTTCTATTGAAAATTGTAAAAAAAGAATAAGCACGATAATTTCTTGAAAATACCGTATAGTATTGGTATTCTATATCTATATAGATATGGATAAGATACTCGATTAGATAATATCTGTGTAACAGATCAAATTGATATTCTAGGGTTTACATATATTGAAAGTTGCTGTTATAATTAGAATGAACAAAGTTAAAAAAAAAAGCAATATTGATTGGTTATGTATCAATTTTTATTTTCTGATCTCATTAAGAAAAAAAAATTTCTATTCAAATATTCAAGAATAATTCATAAAAGAATAGTTAACGGTTGCGATTTGTCTCAAGATTGTTTTTCAATTTTTCAATAGAAAGAAAAGGGGGGAGTATTCTCAAAAACTTCATATCTATATTTTTATTGGCGGCATGGCCGAGTGGTAAGGCGGGGGACTGCAAATCCTTTTTCCCCAGTTCAAATCCGGGTGTCGCCTGATCGATAAGAAACTGTAAATGAAAGATTATATTACGTTTTTTTAGAAAACTTTTTTTCCAACAGAAGCAAGCGAGGGAAAAGGAGTCTTGAGAATTGCGTTTGATTCGAAATTATAAGCATCAGTAGCTTAAAAAATGTTGTAAATATTTTTGTCTCGAATTCAAGGAAAGATTCTAGTAGTGAAAAGGAATCCATAAATTTAGAAATGATAGTTCGTTCACTACACAACTATTGTAGTGTCTGTCTCCTGACTGGGTCTTTTATTAGATTGGATTAAGAATAAGTCGGATAGGAAAGTCCATTTTTAGGTAGAGAAAAGGCAGAAGAAAAACCTTCTATACAGACTAATTTAAAGTTTATGAGTGCTTCCACATTTTATCAATATTATTTATTTAGATCAATTCTATTTAATAGCTTTAATTTAGCTAATTCGCTTTCGTAATATTCAAAAAAAGTATTCTTTAGATTTTCATATTCTATATTCTAATAAAATTAAAAAGTTTTGATTCTAAAATCGAATAGAAAAGAAAAAAAGTTTTTTTAATTATTTTAGAGAACGAATTGGGAGACATTTAAGGGACTATTTCAAATAGAAAGAAGAGTATAAGTATGCAAATGAATCTGTCTTGATTCTTTTTTTATGAAATCCTTAAGGAAATGATAAAAGAGAAATCTTAATATTCCCACCTGGTAGTAACATTCATTGACTTATAACTTCCTATAATTTTTTTATGTTTAATGTTTTATGATTTTACTAAAAATAATCAAAAAAAACTTTTTAGATGTTCTAATAACTAATAAATAGAATGAATTCTTGTTTTTCGTGAATGATGTTAGCCCAGAATCCTTTTTTTGACTCTGTAATAGCAATTCCACTATTATAGTATAGTATTTTTAGCGAATAATACAAAAAAAAGAATAGAATAAAAAATTTGAAAAAATAATGAAATAGTTCCTTCATATTTATAGAGATAGGAGACAAAATTTACATGGATATAGTAAGTATTGCTTGGGCTGCTTTAATGGTAGTTTTTTCATTTTCCCTTTCCCTCGTAGTATGGGGAAGAAGTGGGCTATAGGGATACTAAAAATTGAGTTAAGGGATCCAAGTAACCTTGTTGATTTCTACCTGAATTTTTGAATTTCGAAACTATTGAATGAAAATATTTCATTTAAACTAATACTAATTAATTGAGTTCAAATAGAAAATCTATCTTGATTCTATTATATTTTAGTAGTGTAATGTATTCTATGTATCTTATAGGAATTGAAAATACTCTTTCAATCAAACAAATATTTTCATTATTCCCATATTCCTATTTTGAGAAAAACAAGGGAATCAAAAAGAAGAAGAAATGGATTCCTATTCCAATCAAATTTTTCTTAAAATTTCTATTTCGATGAACTGACGCTTAACCTGGTTATATAGATATATATATATATGGAAAATGGCGGACCGTGTAATAACCATTCCTGTTTTTTTACCCCCTTTTTTTCCTAAGATACCGGAATTGTTTGTAAAAAGAATCTGAAAAAAAAAATTGGACGCAATTCTCAGATAGTAGAAATCAAATTGATTTCTACTATCTGGATTACGCTGATTGTACGATCATTTTTTTAAATCATTCATAAAAATGAAGAAATCATATTTCAGTGAAATTAGTCACTTTTACTTACCGTTTTTACATAAATTATAAGTAAAAAAGCAGTAGGAACTAGAATAAACAGTGCAGTAGCAATAAATGCGAGAATATTTACTTCCATAATCTTTATTATGTTCTATTTCTCTTAAATTTCTAAAAAAAAAATTCGGGATTTAATCCCATAGAAATGTTCAATCTTTCAACAATGGTATAAATTGGATTTCAATGATATCAAATCGGATCAATATCATGAATCACAAAATCTGAGCTATCAAATCAACTCATGAAATAGTATAACATAGGAAGATCTTTTATCCATACTAAATAAAACAAAAAAACATTTATTCTTGATGAAAGTCCAAAATCCCTTTCCTTCCTTTTTCGGCGAAACAAATGAAAAAGCAGGGGGGGGCCCCAAATAAAATTTTGTTTATCAATTTGATTCCCTACAAATACACAAAAAAGGAATTTATTTTTTATTTTTTTGGATTTATATCCAACGGGATTGACGGGGCTCGAACCCGCAGCTTCCGCCTTGACAGGGCGGTGCTCTGACCAATTGAACTACAATCCCAGGGAAAGGGGTGTACTGTATAAATATTTTTACGGACCGTTTCTGTCAAACCTTTTCTTTTTCTATTTCGGATTCGAACCTTTTTGTTGTAAATGAAAAAAGCGCATTTTTTTATATATTGATATGTATATCGATATCCACTTTAGTGAGATCGACACAAATTACTCGTAATCCGTTTCTTATTCTTATTCTATTAACAAATCGATTGAAAATTGAATCAATGAAAAAAAAATATTTTTTTTTTCAATTTTTCCTTATATTTTCTACTTACAGATCTTGACATGAATACCGATTATTAACAAGATTTTGAATTTGTGGAAAGAAATATGGAATACAGAAAAAAAAGAAATAACCTTAGATATGTTTAATATTTTGATTCTTCCGTATCATAGCACATCAGTCATTTCCAGAGAACTATAAATGGGTTATAGAATTTCATAGTGGATCGGCAAATTCTTGGGCCGAGCTGGATTTGAACCAGCGTAGACATATTGCCAACGAATTTACAGTCCGTCCCCATTAACCGCTCGGGCATCGACCCAGCACAATAGGAAGAATACATTTCAGTTTTTATTGAAAATTTTTGATCAACTTCCTTTCGTAACACCCTACCCCCAGGGGAAGTCGAATCCCCGCTGCCTCCTTGAAAGAGAGATGTCCTGAACCACTAGACGATGGGGGCATACTTGCCCGACCGCCATTATACTACGTTCATAGTATGAACAGTTTTTTGCAATTGTCAATATAATGATATGATTCGATAAAAAAAAATATTTTTCGTTCTTTCATAATTCCATAGAAATTTTTTATTAATCATTTATATTTCTAAATTTTTTTATTCCAGTCATAATAAGAAAAAAAAAGAAGTAATGTTCCAATAAAGAGAAAATTCTTCACAGGAATGATTCGTTTGTTGCAAAGGACGAGAGGTTAAAACTTCATTTCTATCATTTATTACTAATACTAAGATTCGATAGGTAGATTTATATCTAATACTAAGAAAAAAAACTTTGGAAAATAGAATTTTTCAATAAAAAAATAAAAATTTGGTTTAGGGACAGAACATATTGAATCCATTTTATCAATGATTCGATTTTATCAATGTTTCGATGAAATATTTTATTTTGTGAGTACATTTATGTATCAATAAAAAGAATTTAGTGTTATGATTAGAATGACTTCAAGAATCCATTTTGAAATAATATATTTGATATGGATCAAATCCAATCTTAATCAATTCTTTTTTTTAACTATATTCTATTCACTAGGTAAATCCAATTTTTTGTTCTTTGATGAGTCATTATACAAATAATAGATATTGATGTACATGTATTCTAATCCCATTTATATCATTTAATTTATATAATTTATATAAATTTATAGAAATAATTTATATAAATTTATAGAATAAGTATACACAGTAACAAATATATGTACTAGTCATGCTAGTTCCTTATTTAGAAATTGAAAGAAAGAAAAAGGGCCCTTTTAACTCAGTGGTAGAGTAACGCCATGGTAAGGCGTAAGTCATCGGTTCAAATCCGATAAGGGGCTTTTTACTTTTTTTTTCAAAAGCAATAGTCTTTCTATTTGAAGGAAGAATAAAAAGATTCTTGATATTTTGAAAAAGTTTCTATTTGTAATAAAAAAGAAAAAGTGTAAAATTCAATAATGGAAAAATAAAAAAAAGTAAGTGGACCTAACCCGTTGAATTATATTTATATCTACTATTCTGATATTCAAATTTGATAAAGATTCAATTCGAACAATTTTTTTTCTTTTTAAGACTTTTTTCGTTTAGACTCCCTAAGAATCTCTGAATATTTCCAATGAAATCTTCTTGTTTCTGAACTAAGAAAAAAGGTTATGCCTTTTCTTTACTCAGAAGGGCCTTAATACGAATTTCAAGTTCCACCAAACAAGTTTTTTTAAAATTAAAATGAAACATATTTTTTTCCATAAATTTCTATTATTTCTATAAGATTAGATAGAATCTTATAGAAATAATAGAAAAATACATTAAATTATGTCTTCACATATCAAATAGTTTCTTTTCATATCGATGTGTACGATATTTTTCCAGCAATTCATATATATGAGACAAAAACTTTCATTTACAGTTTTTTCTTTTTATTATAGTATTTATAAAAAAAAATGAAATACTAAAGAAAAAACTGTAAATGAAATAGAAATTTAGAAAACCTATGATCCTACAGTAGTTTCCTAGACAAAATAGAAGTCAATTCACAACCAAACTTCAAGAATAAGTTTCTTTGATGAAAGGAGAGAAATATGTCTGAAGATCCGCTAGGTATAAGAAGTGAAACAGGGGATCATTTGTTTCTTGAACAGTTCTGAAAAAAAAATTTCTATCGGATTTTGGAGTCATAGCAGATTTTATGATTGATGACTTGGAAGATTTTTAAGAATAGATAAGGAATAACCACATCGAGTTCATGGATTTGCCCTAGATATCAATAGACCCATAAATGATTTTTTATTCGAAACCGATTAGAAAACAAGGGAAAGTATACTTATATATTCTATATATATATAGAGAGAGAAATGAATAGAGATAAATGATCAAGGTCCGTCCCATCTCTGAAAATGCTCTATGAGGTGTTGGGAAATGGTTGAAGTAGTTGAATAGGAGGATCGCTATGACTATAGCTCTTGGTAAATTTACCAAAGATGAAAATGATTTATTTGATATTATGGATGACTGGTTGCGGAGGGACCGTTTCGTTTTTGTGGGTTGGTCCGGTCTATTACTCTTTCCTTGCGCCTATTTCGCCTTGGGGGGTTGGTTTACAGGTACGACCTTTGTAACTTCATGGTATACTCACGGCTTGGCAAGTTCTTATTTAGAAGGCTGCAACTTCTTAACCGCTGCAGTTTCCACTCCCGCTAATAGTTTAGCACACTCTTTGTTGTTACTGTGGGGTCCTGAAGCACAGGGAGATTTTACCCGTTGGTGTCAGTTAGGCGGTCTGTGGACTTTTGTTGCTCTCCACGGTGCTTTCGGATTAATAGGTTTCATGTTACGTCAATTTGAACTTGCTCGATCTGTTCAATTGCGACCTTATAATGCAATCGCATTCTCAGGTCCAATTGCTGTTTTTGTTTCTGTATTCCTTATTTATCCACTGGGTCAGTCTGGTTGGTTCTTTGCTCCAAGTTTTGGTGTGTAGCAGCTATATTTCGATTCATCCTCTTTTTCCAAGGATTTCATAATTGGACATTAAACCCATTTCATATGATGGGAGTTGCTGGTGTATTGGGCGCTGCACTACTATGCGCTATTCATGGTGCAACCGTAGAAAATACTTTATTTGAAGATGGTGATGGCGCAAATACATTCCGTGCTTTTAACCCAACCCAAGCTGAAGAAACTTATTCAATGGTTACTGCTAATCGCTTTTGGTCCCAAATCTTTGGGGTTGCTTTTTCCAATAAACGTTGGTTACATTTCTTTATGTTATTTGTACCAGTAACTGGTTTATGGATGAGTGCTCTTGGGGTAGTCGGTTTGGCCCTGAACCTACGTGCTTATGACTTCGTTTCTCAAGAAATCCGCGCAGCGGAAGATCCTGAATTTGAGACTTTCTACACAAAAAATATTCTCTTAAACGAAGGTATTCGTGCGTGGATGGCAGCTCAAGATCAGCCTCATGAAAACCTTATATTCCCTGAGGAGGTTCTACCACGTGGAAACGCTCTTTAATGGAACTTTAGCTTTAACTGGTCGTGACCAGGAAACTACCGGTTTCGCTTGGTGGGCCGGGAATGCCCGACTTATCAATTTATCTGGTAAACTATTAGGGGCCCATGTAGCCCATGCTGGATTAATAGTATTCTGGGCCGGAGCAATGAACCTTTTTGAAGTGGCTCATTTCGTACCCGAGAAGCCCATGTATGAACAAGGTTTAATTTTGCTTCCCCACCTAGCTACTCTAGGTTGGGGAGTAGGTCCTGGGGGGGAAGTTATAGACACTTTTCCATACTTTGTGTCTGGAGTACTTCACTTAATTTCCTCTGCAGTATTGGGCTTTGGCGGTATTTATCATGCACTTCTGGGACCTGAGACTCTTGAAGAATCTTTTCCGTTCTTCGGTTATGTATGGAAAGATAGAAATAAAATGACTACAATTTTGGGTATTCACTTAATCTTGTTAGGTATAGGTGCTTTTCTTCTAGTATTCAAGGCTCTTTATTTTGGAGGTATATATGATACATGGGCTCCGGGGGGGGGAGATGTAAGAAAAATAACCAATTTGACCCTTAGTCCAAGTATTCTATTTGGATATTTATTAAAATCGCCTTTTGGGGGCGAAGGGTGGATTGTTAGTGTGGACGATTTGGAAGATATTATTGGAGGGCATGTATGGTTGGGTTCCATTTGTATACTTGGTGGAATCTGGCATATCTTAACCAAACCCTTTGCATGGGCTCGGCGTGCACTTGTATGGTCTGGAGAAGCTTACTTATCTTATAGTTTAGGTGCTTTATCTGTTTTTGGTTTTATTGCTTGTTGCTTTGTCTGGTTTAATAATACCGCTTATCCTAGTGAGTTTTATGGGCCCACTGGTCCAGAA